>NC_142014.1:1160536-1241346 GCF_049901735.1 Notechis scutatus
CCCTATCCGTCCTAAGCATAATGTTGCGCTGTGCATTTATTGGCGACATTCATTTTCTTCCTCAACTTCATGGGGCCCAACCCTAACCCTACCCCTAACCCCTACCCTAACCCTAACCCTCCTAAGCATAATGTTGCGCTGTGAATTCATTGGGATCATTCATTTTCTGACTCGACTTCATGGGGACCTAACCCTAACCCTAATCCCAACCCTAACCCTAACACTAAACCTCGAATGCGATTCTTCCATGTATTTTACCTGGAAAGATAGAATAGCCTGACTGAAAAGGTCATACCCCTCCTAAGCACAATGTTGCACTGTGAATTCATTGGATACATCCATTTTCCGCTTCGACTTCATGGGGACCTAACCCTAACCCTAACCCTAACCTAATCCCAACCCCCTTCTTTCTCCCCCCCCTCGATTCCGCACCCTAACCTAACACTAAACCTCGAATGCGATTCTTCCATGTATTTTACCTGGAAAGATAGAATAGCCTGACTGAAAAGGTCATACCCCTCCTAAGCACAATGTTGCACTGTGAATTCATTGGAGACATCCATTTTCTGCTTCGACTTCATGGGGACCTAACCCTAACCCTAACCCTACCCTACCCCCTACCCTCCTAAGCATAATGTTTGCCTGTGAATTCATTGACATTATTTTGCCTGACTCAAGGGGTCTACCCAACCCTCCTAACTAACTTCCTAACCCAACCCTAACCCTAACACTAAACCACCTCGAATGATTCTTCCATGTATTTTACCTGAAATATAAATAACCTGACTGAAACCCTAACCCTAACCCTCCTAAGCATAATGTTGCGCTGTGAATTCATTGGAGACATCCATTTTCCGCCTCGACTTCATGGGGACCTAACCCTAACCCTAACCCTAATCCCAACCCTAACCCTAACACTAAACCCTGAATGCGATTCTTCCATGTATTTTACCTGGAAAGATAGAATAGCCTGACTGAAAAGGTCATACCCTCCCTAAGCACAATGTTGCACTGTGAATTCATTGGAGACATCCATTTTCCGCCTCGACTTCATGGGGACCCAACCTAACCCTAACCCTAATCCCAACCCTAACCCTAACACTAAACCCGAATGCGATTCTTCCATGTATTTTACCTGGAAAGATAGAATAGCCTGACTGAAAAGGTCATACCCCTCCTAAGCACAATGTTGCACTGTGAATTCATTGGAGACATCCATTTTCCGCCTCGACTTCATGGGGACCCTAACCCTAACCTCCCAACCCTAACCCTAACCCTATCCCTCCTAAGCATAATTTACCTGCGAAAGAATTCATTGAGACGTTCATTTTCCCCTCGACTTCATGGGGAAACCTAACCCACCCCCCCTAACCCCAACCCTACCCTCCTAAGCATAATGTTGCTGTGAATTCATTGCAGACATCCATTTGCTCTTTGCCTGACTTCATGGGGACCTAACCCCTAACCCTAACCCTAACCTAACCTAAAACCTAAACTCGAATGCGATTCTTCCATGTATTTTACCTGGAAAGATAGAATAGCCTGACTGAAAAGGTCATACCCCTCCTAAGCACAATGTTGCACTGTGAATTCATTGGAGACATCCATTTTCCGCCTCGACTTCATGGGGACCTAACCCTAACCCTAACCCTAACCCTAACCCTAACCCTAACACTAAACCAGCGATTCTTCCATGTATTTTACCTGGAAAGATAGAATAGCCTGACTGAAAAGGTCATACCCCTCCTAAGCACAATGTTGCACTGTGAATTCATTGCAGACATCCATTTTCCGCTTGACTTCATGGGGACTCAACCCTAACCCTACCTAACCCTAACCCTATCCCTCCTAAGCATAATGTTGCGCTGTGAATTCATTGGCGACATTCATTTTCCGCCTCGACTTCATGGGGACCTAACCCTAACCCTAACCCTAACCCTAACCCTAAACCCTAACACTAAACCAATGCGATTCTTCCATGTATTTTACCTGGAAAGATAGAATAGCCTGACTGAAAAGGTCATACCCTCCTAAGCACAATGTTGCACTGTGAATTCATTGCCGACATCCATTTTCCGCTTCGACTTCATGGGGACCTAACCCTAACCCTAACCCTAATCCCAACCCTAACCCTAACACTAAACCTCGAATGTGATTCTTCCATGTATTTTACCTGGAAAGATAGAATAGCCTGACTGAAAAGGTCATACCCCTCCTAAGCACAATGTTGCACTGTGAATTCATTGGAGACATCCATTTTCCGCTTCGACTTCATGGGGACCTAACCCTAACCCTAACCCTAACCCTAACCCTAACATTCTTAACCACTAACCCAACCTAAATGCGATTCTTCCATGTATTTTACCTGGAAAGATAGAATAGCCTGACTGAAAAGGTCATACCCCTCCTAAGCACAATGTTGCACTGTGAATTCATTGGAGACATCCATTTTCCGCTTCGACTTCATGGGGACCTAACCCTAACCCTAACCCTAACCCTAACCCTAACCCTATCCAACTATTCCTGAAAAGAACTTTCCTTCCTAAGCATAATGTTGCGCTGTGAATTCATTGGCGACATTCATTTTCTGATTCGACTTCATGGGGACCTAACCCTAACCCTAATCCCAACCCTAACACTAACACTAAACCTCGAATGCGATTCTTCCATGTATTTTACCTGGAAAGATAGAATAGCCTGACTGAAAAGGTCATACCCTCCTAAGCACAATGTTGCACTGTGAATTCATTGGAGACATCCATTTTCCGCTTCGACTTCATGGGGACCTAACCCTAACCTAACCCTAATCCTAACCCTAACCCTAACACTAAACCCGAACGATTCTTCCATGTATTTTACCTGGAAAGATAGAATAGCCTGACTGAAAAGGTCATACCCCTCCTAAGCACAATGTTGCACTGTGAATTCATTGCAGACATCCATTTTCCGCTTCGACTTCATGGGGACCTAACCCTAACCCTAACCCTAACCCTAACCCAAACCTAACCCTATTCCCTCCTAAGCATAATGTTGCTGGTCACACCCTCCTAGCAAATGTTGCCTGTGAATTCATTGGCGACATTCATTTTCCTGCCTCGACTTCATGGGGCACCTAACCCTAACCCCTAATCCCAACCCTAACCCTAACACTAAACCTTGAATCGATTCTTCCATGTATTTTACCTGGAAAGATAGAATAGCCTGACTGAAAAGGTCATACCCTCCTAAGCACAATGTTGCACTGTGAATTCATTGGAGACATCCATTTTCCGCTTCGACTTCATGGGGACCTAACCTAACCCTAACCCTAATCCCTAACCCTAACCCTAACCCTAACACTAAACCTCGAATGCCATTCTTCCATGTATTTTACCTGGAAAGATAGAATAGCCTGACTGAAAAGGTCATACCCTCCTAAGCACAATGTTGCACTGTGAATTCATTGGAGACATCCATTTTCTGCTTTGACTTCATGGGGACCTAACCCTAACCCTAACCCTAACCCTAACCCTCCAACCTAACACTAAACCTGAATCGATTCTTCCATGTATTTTACCTGGAAAATAGAATAGCCTGACTGAAAAGGTCCCCCCTCCTAAGCACAATGTTGCACTGTGAATTCATTGGCACACATTCATTTTCTGCCTCGACTTCATGGGGCCCTAACCCTCAACCCTAATCCCGAATCCCAACCCTAACCCTAACACTAAACCTTGAATGCGATTCTTCCATGTATTTTACCTGGAAAGATAGAATAGCCTGACTGAAAAGGTCATACCCCTCCTAAACACAATGTTGCACTGTAGAATTCATTGGAGACATCCATTTTCCGCTTCGACTTCATGGGGACCTAACCCTAACCCTAACCCCCTAACCCTAACCCTATCCCTCCTAAGCATAATGTTGCCTGTGAATTCATTGGCGACTTTCATATTCGCCTCGACTTCATGGGGACCCTAACCCTAACTCTTAATCCCAACCCTAACCCTAACACTAAACCATTCATTGTATTCTTCCATGTATTTCACCTGGAAAGATAGAATAGCCTGACTGAAAGGTAATACCCCTCCTAAGCACAATGTTGCGCTGTGAATTCATTGGCTAATGCTCATTTTCTCACCTCGACTTCATGGGGACCTAACCCTAACCCTAATCCCAACCCTAACCCTAACACTGAACCTCGAATGCGATTCTTCCATGTATTTTACCTGGAAAGATAGAATAGCCTGACTGAAAAGGTCATACCCTCCTAAGCACAATGTTGCACTGTGAATTCATTCGAGACATCCATTTTCCGCTTCGACTTCATGGGGATTAACCTAACCCTAACCCTAACCCTAACCCCTAACCCTAACCCTAAACCACGAATGCGATTCTTCCATGTATTTTACCTGGAAAGATAGAATAGCCTGACTGAAAAGGTCATACCTCCTAAGCACAATGTTGCACTGTGAATTCATTGGCAACGTTCATTTTCCACCTCGACTTCATGGGGACCTAACCCTAACCCTAATCCCAACCCTAACCCTAACCTAAACCACGAATGCGATTCTTCCATGTATTTTACCTGGAAAGATAGAATAGCCTGACTGAAAAGGTCATACCCCTCCTAAGCACAATGTTGCACTGTGAATTCATTGGAGACATCCATTTTCCGCTTCGACTTCATGGGGACCTAACCCTAACCCTAACCTTAACCCTAACCCTATCCCTCCTAAGCATAATGTTGCGCTGTGAATTCATTGGCGACGTTCATTTTCCGCCTCGACTTCATGGGGACCTAACCCTACCCTAATCCCAACCCTACCCCTAACCCTAACCCTATCCCTCCTAAGCATAATGTTGTGCTGTCAATTCATTGCAGACATCCATTTTCTGCTTCGACTTCATGGGGACCTAACCCTCACCCTAAGCCTAACCCTAATCCTAACCCTAACCCTATCCCTCCTAAGCATAATGTTGTGCTGTGAATTCATTGGCGACGTTCATTTTCCGCCTCGACTTCATGGGGACCTAACCCTAACCCTAATCCCAACCCTAACCCTAACACTAAACCTTGAATACGATTCTTCCATGTATTTTACCTGGAAAGATAGAATAGCCTGACTGAAAAGGTCATAGCCCTCCTAAGCAAAATGTTGCACTGTGAATTCATTGCAGACATCCATTTTCGCTTCGACTTCATGGGGACCTAACCCTAACCCTAACGCTAACCCTATCCGTCCTAAGCATAATGTTGCGCTGTGCATTTATTGGCGACATTCATTTTCTTCCTCAACTTCATGGGGCCCAACCCTAACCCTACCCCTAACCCCTACCCTAACCCTAACCTAAAGAGAATAGCCTCCTAAAGCATAATGTTGCGCTGTGAATTCATTGGGATCATTCATTTTCTGATTCGACTTCATGGGGACCTAACCCTAACCCTAATCCCAACCCTAACACTAACACTAAACCTCGAATGCGATTCTTCCATGTATTTTACCTGGAAAGATAGAATAGCCTGACTGAGAAGGTCATACCCTCCTAAGCACAATGTTGCACTGTGAATTCATTGGAGACATCCATTTTCTGCTTTGACTTCATGGGGTTCCTAACCCTAACCCTAACCCTACCCCTAACCCCTACCCCTAACCCTAACCCTCCTAAGCATAATGTTGCGCTGTGAATTTATTGGCACATATTTTCTGCCTCACTTCATGGGGCCCAACCCTAACCCTAACCCGAATCCCAACCTTAACCCTAACACTAAACTCAATGCATTCTTCCATGGGTATTTTACCTGGAAATATAGAATAGCCTGACTGAAAAGGTCATACCCTCTCCTAAGCACAATGTTGCACTGTGAATTCATTGGATACATCCATTTTCCGTCTCGACTTCATGGGGACCTAACCCTAACCCTAACCCTAACCCTAATCCCAACCCTAACCCTAACACTAAACGTTGAATGCGATTCTTCCATGTATTTTACCTGGAAAGATAGAATAGCCTGACTGAAAAGGTCATACCCCTCCTAAGCGACAATGTTGCTGTGAATTCATTGGATCATGTGACGACTCATTTTCCGCCTCGACTTCATGGGGACCCCTAACCTAACCCTAATCCCAACCCTAACCCTAACACTAAACCTCAATGCGATTCTTCCATGTATTTTACCTGGAAAGATAGAATAGCCTGACTGAAAAGGTCATACCCTCCTAAGCACAATGTTGCACTGTGAATTCATTGGAGACATCCATTTTCCGCTTCCGACTTCATGGGGACTCCAACCCTAACCCTAATCCCAACCCTAACCCTAAACCAACGTTGAATGCGATTCTTGCATGTATTTTACCTGGAAAGATAGAATAGCCTGACTGAAAAGGTCATACCCTCCTAAGCACAATGTTGCACTGTGAATTCATTGGCAGACGCTCCATTTTCACCTTCGACTTCATGGGGACCTAACCCTAACACTAATCCCAACCCTAACCCTAAACACTAAACCACTTGCGATTCTTCCATGTTATTTTACCTGGAAAGATAGAATAGCCTGACTGAAAAGGTCATACCCCTCCTAAGCACAATGTTGCACTGTGAATTCATTGGAGACATCCATTTTCCGCTTCGACTTCATGGGGACCTAACCCTCAACCCTAACCCTAACCCTAACCCTATCCCTCCTAAGCATAATGTTGCGCTGTGAATTCATTGGCGACGCTTCATTTTCCGCCTCGACTTCATGGGGACCCAACCTAACCCTAATCCCAACCCTAACCCTAACACTAAACCTCGAATGCGATTCTTCCATGTATTTTACCTGGAAAGATAGAATAGCCTGACTGAAAAGGTCATACCCTCCTAAGCACAATGTTGCACTGTGAATTCATTGGCGACATCCATTTTCCGCCTCGACTTCATGGGGACCTAACCCTAACCCTAACCCTAATCCCAACCCTAACCCTAACACTAAACCTCGAATGCGATTCTTCCATGTATTTTACCTGGAAAGATAGAATAGCCTGACTGAAAAGGTCATACCCCTCCTAAGCACAATGTTGCACTGTGAATTCATTGGAGACATCCATTTTCCGCTTCGACTTCATGGGGACCTAACCCTAACCCTAACCCTAACCCTAACCCTATCCCTAAGCATAATGTTGCGCTGTGAATTCATTGGCGACGTTCATTTTCTTCGCCTCGACTTCATGGGGACCAACCCTAACCCTAACCCTAACCCTAACCCAACCCTAACCCTAACACTAAACCTCGAATGCGATTCTTCCATGTATTTTACCTGGAAAGATAGAATAGCCTGACTGAAAAGGTCATACCCCTCCTAAGCACAATGTTGCACTGTGAATTCATTGGCAACATCCATTTTCCGCCTCGACTTCATGGGGACCTAACCCTCAACCCTAACCCCTAACCCTAACCCTAACCCTAACATAATGTTGCGCTAAACCTCGAATGCGATTCTTCCATGTATTTTCGCTACTCACGACCTGGGGAAAGATACCTAATCCCAGCCTAACCCTGAACCCTAGGTCATCCCTCCTAAGCATAATGTTGCACTGTCAATTCATTGCAGACATCCATTTTCTGCTTCGACTTCATGGGGACCTAACCCTCACCCTAAGCCTAACCCTAACCCTATCCCTCCTAAGCATAATGTTGTGCTGTGAATTCATTGGCGACGTTCATTTTCCGCCTCCGACTTCATGGGGACCTAACCCTAACCCTAATCCCAACCCTAACCCTAACACTAAACCTTGAATATGATTCTTCCATGTATTTTACCTGGAAAGATAGAATAGTCTGACTGAAAAGGTCATACCCCTCCTAAGCACAATGTTGCACTGTGAATTCATTGGAGACATCCATTTTCCGCCTCGACTTCATGGGGACCTAACCCTAACCCTAACCCTAATCCCAACCCTAACTTCATGGGGACTAACCCTAACACTAAACCTAAACCATCTAATGTGATTCTTCCATGTATTTTACCTGGAAAGATAGAATAGTCTGACTGAAAAGGTCATACCCTCCTAAGCACAATGTTGCACTGTGAATTCATTGGAGACATCCATTTTCCGCTTCGACTTCATGGGGACCTAACCCTAACCCTAATCCCAACCCTAACCCTAACTTACTAAACCTAGCTGCGATTCTTCCATGTATTTTACCTGACTTCATGAAAGATAGAATAGCCTGACTGAAAAGGTAACATACCCTCCTAAGCACAATGTTGCACTGTGAATTCATTGGACTGACATCCATTTTCCCCTCGACTTCATGGGGACTCTAACCCTAACCCTAACCTTAATCCCAACCTAACCTAACACCTAAACCTCGAATGCGAATCTTCCATGTATTTTACTTGGAAAGATAGAATAGCCTGACTGAAAAGGTCATACCTCCTCCTAAGCATAATGTTGCACTGTGAATTCATTGGAGACATCCATTTTCCGCTTCGACTTCATGGGGACCTAACCCTAACCCTAACCCTAATCCGAATTCAACCATGGGGCCCAACCCTAACCTAATCCCAACCCTAACCCTAACACATCCTTGAATGCGATTCTTCCATGTATTTTACCTGGAAAGATAGAATAGCCTGACTGAAAAGGTCATACCCTCCTAAGCACAATGTTGCACTGTGAATTCATTGGAGACATCCATTTTCCGCCCGACTTCATGGGGACCTAACCCTACCCTAACCCTAACCCTAATCCCAACTCCTAACCCTAACACTAAACGCATTGAATTGCGACTTCTTCCATGTATTTTACCTGGAAAGATAGAATAACCTGACTGAAAAGGTCATACCCCCTACCTCCTAAGCATAATGTTGCACTGTGAATTCATTGCAGACATCCATTTTCCGCCTCGACTTCATGGGGACCTAACCTAACCCTAACCCTAATCCCAACCCTAACCCTAACACTAAACCTGAATGTATTCTTCCATGTATTTTACCTGGAAAGATAGAATAGCCTGACTGAAAAGGTGTAGCCCTCCTAAGCAAAATGTTGCACTGTGAATTCATTGGAGACATCCATTTTCCGCTTCGACTTCATGGGGACCTAACCCTAACCCTAACCTAACCCTAACCCTAACAACCCTAATGTTGCTGAATGCGATTCTTCCATGTATTTCTTCCTGGAACTTCATGAACCTAGAATAGCCTGACTGAAAAGGTCCCTATACCCTCCTAAGCATAATGTTGCGCTGTGAATTCATTGGCAACGTTCATTTTCCGCCTCAACTTCATGGGGACCTAACCCTAACCCTAATCCCAACCCTAACCCTAACACTAAACCTCGAATGCGATTCTTCCATGTATTTTACCTGGAAAGATAGAATAGCCTGACTGAAAAGGTCATACCCCTCCTAAGCACAATGTTGCACTGTGAATTCATTGGAGACATCCATTTTCCGCTTCGACTTCATGGGGACCTAACCCTAACCCTAACCCTAACCCTATCCGTCCTAAGCATAATGTTGCGCTGTGCATTCATTGGCGACATTCATTTTCCGCCTCGTACTCATGGGGACCTGGAACCCATCAACCCTAACCTACCTAACTGAAAACCCTAACCCTAATCCTCCTAAGCATAATGTTGCACTGTGAATTCATTGCAGACATCCATTTTCTGCTTTGACTTCATGGGGACCTAACCCTAACCCTAACCCTACCCCTAACCCTAACCCTAACCCTATCCCTCCTAAGCATAATGTTGTGCTGTGAATTCATTGGCGACATTCATTTTCCGCTCGACTTCATGGGGCCCAACCCTAACCCTAACCCTAATCCCAACCCTAACCCTAACACTAAACCTCGAATGCGATTCTTCCATGTATTTTACCTGGAAAGATAGAATAGCCTGACTGAAAAGGTCATACCCTCCTAAGCACAATGTTGCACTGTGAATTCATTGGATACATCCATTTTCCGCTTCGACTTCATGGGGACCTTACCCTAACCCTAACCCTAATCCCAACCTAACCCTAACACTAAACCTTGAATGCGATTCTTCCATGTATTTTACCTGGAAAGATAGAATAGCCTCTCCTAAGCATAATGTTGCGCTGTGAATTCATTGCGACATTCATTTTCCGCCTCGACTTCATGGGGACCTAACCCTCCCTATAACCCAACCCCTCCTAACATCAACTAATGTTGCCTGGAAAGATAGAATAGCCTGACTGAATCATCAAGCACAATGTTGCACTGAATTCATTGGATACATCCATTTTCCGCTTCGACTTCATGGGGACCCTAACCCTAACCCTAATCCCAACCCTAACCCTAACACTAAACCTTGAATGCGATTCCCATATTTTACCTGGGAAGATAGAATAGTCTGACCTAAATCCCAATGGGACCTAACCCTAACCAACCCCTAACCCTAACCCTATCCCTCCTAAGCATAATGTTGTGCTGTCAATTCATTGCAGACATCCATTTTCCTGCTTCGACTTCATGGGGACCTAACCTCACCCTAAGCCTAACCCTAACCCTATCCCTCCTAAGCATAATGTTGTGCTGTGAATTCATTGGCGACGTTCATTTTCCGCCTCGACTTCATGGGGACCTAACCCTAACCCTAACCCTAATCCCAACCCTAACCCTAACACTAAACCTCGAATACGATTCTTCCATGTATTTTACCTGGAAAGATAGAATAGCCTGACTGAAAAGGTCATACCCCTCCTAAGCACAATGTTGCACTGTGAATTCATTGCAGACATCCATTTTCCGCTTCGACTTCATGGGGACCTAACCCTAACCCTAATCCCAACCCTAACCCTAACCCTAACCCTATCCCTCCTAAGCATAATGTTGCGCTGTGAATTCATTGGCGACATTCATTTTCCGCCTCGACTTCATGGGGACCCAAACCTACCCTAACCCTAACCCTAACCCAAATCCCAACCCTAACCCTAACCCTATCCCTCCTAAGCATAATGTTGTACTGTCAATTCATTGCAGACATCCATTTTCATCTTTGACTTCATGGGGACCTAACCCTCACCCTAAGCCTAACCCAAATCCTAACCCTAACCCTATCCCTCCTAAGCATAATGTTGTGCTGTGAATTCATTGGCGACGTTCATTTTCCGTCTCGACTTCATGGGGACCTAACCCTAACCCTAACCCTAATCCCAACCCTAACCCTAACACTAAACCTTGAATATGATTCTTCCATGTATTTTACCTGGAAAGATAGAATAGTCTGACTGAAAAGGTCATAGCCCTCCTAAGCAAAATGTTGCACTGTGAATTCATTGCAGACATCCATTTTCCGCTTCGACTTCATGGGGACCTAACCCTAACCCTAACGCTAACCCTATCCGTCCTAAGCATAATGTTGCGCTGTGCATTTATTGGCGACATTCATTTTCTTCCTCAACTTCATGGGGCCCAACCCTAACCCTAACCCTAACCCCTAACCTAACCCTAACCCTCCTAAGCATAATGTTGCACTGTGAATTCATTGGGATCATTCATTTTCTGATTCGACTTCATGGGGACCTAACCCTAACCCTAACCCTAATCCCAACCCTAACACTAACACTAAACCTCGAATGCGATTCTTCCATGTATTTTACCTGGAAAGATAGAATAGCCTGACTGAGAAGGTCATACCCCTCCTAAGCACAATGTTGCACTGTGAATTCATTGGAGACATCCATTTTCCGCTCGACTTCATGGGGACCTAACCCTAACCCTAACCCTAATCCCAACCCTAACCCTAACACTAAACCTCGAATGCGATTCTTCCATGTATTTTACCTGGAAAGATAGAATAGTCTGACTGAAAAGGTCATACCCTCCTAAGCACAATGTTGCACTGTGAATTCATTGGAGACATCCATTTTCTGCTTTGACTTCATGGGGACCCTAACCCTAACCCTAACCCTAACCCTAAACCCTATCCCTCCTAAGCATAATGTTGTGCTGTGAATTCATTGGCGACATTCATTTTCCGCCTCGACTTCATGGGGCCCAACCCTAACCCTAACCCTAATCCCAACCCTAACCCTAACACTAAACCTTGAATGCGATTCTTCCATGTATTTTACCTGGAAAGATAGAATAGCCTGACTGAAAAGGTCATACCCCTCCTAAGCACAATGTTGCACTGTGAATTCATTGGAGACATCCATTTTCCGCTTCGACTTCATGGGGACCTAACCCTAACCCTAACCCTAATCCCAACCCTAACCCTAACACTAAACCTCGAATGCGATTCTTCCATGTATTTTACCTGGAAAGATAGAATAGCCTGACTGAAAAGGTCATACCCCTCCTAAGCACAATGTTGCGCTGTGAATTCATTGGCGACATTCATTTTCTGCCTCGACTTCATGGGGCCCAACCCTAACCCTAACCCTAATCCCAACCCTAACCCTAACACTAAACCTCGAATGCGATTCTTCCATGTATTTTACCTGGAAAGATAGAATAGCCTGACTGAAAAGGTCATACCCCTCCTAAGCACAATGTTGCACTGTGAATTCATTGGAGACATCCATTTTCCGCTTCGACTTCATGGGGACCTTACCCTAACCCTATCCCTCCTAAGCATAATGTTGCGCTGTGAATTCATTGGCGACATTCATTTTCTGCCTCGACTTCATGGGGACCTAACCCTAACCCTAACCCTAATCCCAACCCTAACCCTAACACTAAACCCTCGAATCGATTCTTCCATGTATTTTACCTGGAAAGATAGAATAGCCTGACTGAAAAGGTCATACCCCTCCTAAGCACAATGTTGCACTGTGAATTCATTGGAGACATCCATTTTCCGCTTCGACTTCATGGGGACCTAACCCTACCCTAACCCTAACCCTATCCCTCCTAAGCATAATGTTGCCTAATTCATTGGCCCGCCCGACTTCATGGGGACCTAACCTAACCCTAACCCAACCCTAACCCTAACCCTAACCCATCCTCTGAATGCGATTCTTCCATGTATTTTACCTGGAAAGATAGAATAGCCTGACTGAAAAGGTCATAACCCTCCTAAGCACAATGTTGCACTGTGAATTCATTGGCGACATCCATTTTCCGCCTCGACTTCATGGGGACCTAACCCTAACCCTAACCCTAATCCCAACCCTAACCCTAACACTAAACCTCGAATACGATTCTTCCATGTATTTTACCTGAAAGATAGAATAGTCTGACTGAAAAGGTCATAGCCCTCCTAAGCAAAATGTTGCACTGTGAATTCATTGCAGACATCCATTTTCCGCTTCGACTTCATGGGGACCTAACCCTAACCCTAACGCTAACCCTATCCTTCCTAAGCATAATGTTGCGCTGTGCATTTATTGGCGACATTCATTTTCTTCCTCAACTTCATGGGGCCCAACCCTAACCCTACCCCTAACCCCTACCCTAACCCTAACCCTCCTAAGCATAATGTTGCGCTGTGAATTCATTGGGATCATTCATTTTCTGCCTCGACTTCATGGGGCCCAACCCTAACCCTAACCCTAATCCCAACCCTAACCCTAACACTAAACCTCGAATGCGATTCTTCCATGTATTTTACCTGGAAAGATAGAATAGCCTGACTGAAAAGGTCATACCCCTCCTAAGCACAATGTTGCACTGTGAATTCATTGGAGACATCCATTTTCCGCTTCGACTTCATGGGGACCTAACCCTAACCCTAACCCTAATCCCAACCCTAACCCTAACACTAAACCTCGAATGCGATTCTTCCATGTATTTTACCTGGAAAGATAGAATAGCCTGACTGAAAAGGTCATACCCCTCCTAAGCACAATGTTGCACTGTGAATTCATTGGAGACATCAATTTTCCGCTTTGACTTCATGGGGACCTAACCCTAACCCTAACCCTAACCCTAACCCCTACCCTAACCCTATCCCTCCTAAGCATAATGTTGCGCTGTGAATTCATTGGCGACATTCATTTTCTGCCTCGACTTCATGGGGCCCAACCCTAACCCTAACCCTAATCCCAACCCTAACCCTAACACTAAACCTTGAATGCGATTCTTCCATGTATTTTACCTGGAAATATAGAATAGCCTGACTGAAAAGGTCATACCCCTCCTAAGCACAATGTTGCACTGTGAATTCATTGGATACATCCATTTTCCGCCTCGACTTCATGGGGACCTAACCCTAACCCTAATCCCAACCCTAACCCTAACACTAAACGTTGAATGCGATTCTTCCATGTATTTTACCTGGAAAGATAGAATAGCCTGACTGAAAAGGTCATACCCTCCTAAGCAAAATGTTGCACTGTGAATTCATTGCAGACATCCATTTTCCGCTTCGACTTCATGGGGACCTAACCCTAACTTTAACCCAACCCTAACCCTAACCTCTAAACCACGTGTGATTCTTCCATGTATTTTACCCCTATGAAAATAATACCCTCCTAAGCATAATGTTGCACTGTGAATTCATTGGCAGACATCCATTTTCCGCTTCGACTTCATGGGGACCTAACCCTAACCCCTACCCTAACCCTATCCCTCCTAAGCATAATGTTGCGCTGTGAATTCATTGGCGACGTTCATTTTCCGCCTCGACTTCATGGGGACCTAACCCTAACCCTAACCCTAATCCCAACCCTAACCCTAACACTAAACCTCGAATGCGATTCTTCCATGTATTTTACCTGGAAAGATAGAATAGCCTGACTGAAAAGGTCATACCCTCCTAAGCACAATGTTGCACTGTGAATTCATTGCAGACATCCATTTTCCGCTTCGACTTCATGGGGACCTAACCCTAACCCTAACCCTAACCCTATCCCTCCTAAGCATAATGTTGCGCTGTGCATTCATTGGCGACATTCATTTTCCGCTCAACTTCATGAACCAACCCTAACCCTAACCTAACCCCACCCTAACCCTCCTAAGCATAATGTTGCGCTGTGAATTCATTGGCGACGTCTTCATTTTCTGCCTCGACTTCATGGGGACCTAACCCTAACCCTAATCCCAACCCTAACCCTAACACTAAACTCGAATGCGATTCTTCCATGTATTTTACCTGGAAAGATAGAATAGCCTGACTGAAAAGGTCATACCCTCCTAAGCACAATGTTGCACTGTGAATTCATTGGAGACATCCATTTTCCGCTCGACTTCATGGGGACCTAACCCTAACCCTAACCCTAATCCCAACCCTAACCCTAACACTAAACCTAATGCCTTCCATGTATTTTACCTGGAAAGATAGAATAGTCTGACTGAAAAGGTCATAGCCCTCCTAAGCACAATGTTGCACTGTGAATTCATTGGCGACATCCATTTTCCGCCTCGACTTCATGGGGACCTAACCCTAACCCTAACCAACTAACCCTAACCCTATCCCTAAGCATAATGTTGCCTGTGAATTCATTGGCGACATTCATTTTCTGCCTCACTTCATGGGGCCCAACCCTAACCCTAACCCTAACCCCTAAACCCTATCCCTCCTAAGCATAATGTTGCGCTGTGAATTCATTGGCGACATCCATTTTCCGCCTCGACTTCATGGGGACCTAACCCTAACCCTAATCCCAACCCTAACCCTAACACTAAACCTCGAATGCGATTCTTCCATGTATTTTACCTGGAAAGATAGAATAGCCTGACTGAAAAGGTCATACCCTCCTAAGCATAATGTTGCACTGTGAATTCATTGGCGACATTCATTTTCCGCTCGACTTCATGGGGACCTAACCCTAACCCTAACCCTAATCCCAACCCTAACCCTAACACTAAACCTGAATGTGATTCTTCCATGTATTTTACCTGGAAAGATAGAATAGTCTGACTGAAAAGGTCATACCCCTCCTAAGCATAAATGTTGCACTGTGAATTCATTGGAGACATCCATTTTCCGCTTCGACTTCATGGGGACCTAACCCTAACCCTAACCTAACCCAACCCTATCCCTCCTAAGCATAATGTTGCGCTGTGATTTATTGGCGACATTCATTTTCTTCCTCAACTTCATGGGGCACTAACCCTTGAACCCATTCCCTAACTTCATGGGGACCTAACCCTAACCCTAACCCTCCCTCCTAAGCATAATGTTGCGCTGTGAATTCATTGGCGATCATTCATTTTCCGCCTCGACTTCATGGGGACCTAACCCTAACCCTAACCCTAATCCCAACCCTAACCCTAACACTAAACCCGAATGCGATTCTTCCATGTATTTTACCTGGAAAGATAGAATAGCCTGACTGAAAAGGTCATACCCTCCTAAGCACAATGTTGCACTGTGAATTCATTGGCGACATCCATTTTCCGCTTCGACTTCATGGGGACCTAACCCTAACCCTAATCCCAACCCTAACCCTAACACTAAACCTTGAATGCGATTCTTCCATGTATTTTACCTGGAAAGATAGAATAGTCTGACTGAAAAGGTCATAGCCCTCCTAAGCAAAATGTTGCACTGTGAATTCATTGCAGACATCCATTTTCCGCTTCGACTTCATGGGGACCCTAACCCTAACCTAACCCTATCCGTCCTAAGCATAATGTTGCGCTGTGCATTCATTGGCGACATTCATTTTCTTCTCAACTTCATGGGGCCCAACCCTAACCCTAACCCTAACCCAAACCTAACCTAACCCTACCCTCCTAAGCATAATGTTGCGCTGTGAATTCATTGGGATCATTCATTTTCTGATTCGACTTCATGGGGACCCAACCCTAACCCTAACCCTCCCAACCCTAACCCTAACACTAAACCTCGAATGCGATTCTTCCATGTATTTTACCTGGAAAGATAGAATAGCCTGACTGAAAAGGTCATACCCTCCTAAGCACAATGTTGCACTGTGAATTCATTGGCGACTTCCATTTTCCGCTCGACTTCATGGGGACCTAACCCTAACCCTAACCCTAATCCCAACCCTAACCCTAACACTAAACCACGAATGTGATTCTTCCATGTATTTTACCTGGAAAGATAGAATAGCCTGACTGAAAAGGTCATACCCCTCCTAAGCACAATGTTGCACTGTGAATTCATTGCAGACATCCATTTTCCGCTTTGACTTCATGGGGACCTAACCCTAACCCTAACCCTAACCCTAACCCTAACCCTAACCCTATCCCTCCTAAGCATAATGTTGCGCTGTGAATTCATTGGCGACATTCATTTTCCGCCTCGACTTCATGGGGGCCCAACCCTAACCCTAACCCTAATCCCAACCCTAACCCTAACACTAAACCTCGAATGCGATTCTTCCATGTATTTTACCTGGAAAGATAGAATAGCCTGACTGAAAAGGTCATACCCCTCCTAAGCACAATGTTGCACTGTGAATTCATTGCAGACATCCATTTTCCGCTTCGACTTCATGGGGACCTAACCCTAACCCTAACCCTAACCCTAACCCTAACCCTATCCCTCCTAAGCATAATGTTGCGCTGTGCATTCATTGGCGACATTCATTTTCTTCCTCGACTTCATGGGGACCCAACCCTACACCCTATCCCCTAACCCTAACCCTAACCCTAACCCTATCCCTCCTAAGCATAATGTTGCGCTGTGAATTCATTGCAGACATCCATTTTCTGCTTCGACTTCATGGGGACCTAACCCTAATCCCAACCTAACCTAACACTAAACCTAACCTTCATGTATTTTACCTGGAACCCTGAAAGGTATCCCTCCTAAGCATAATGTTGCACTGTGAATTCATTGGCGACATTCATTTTCCGCCTCGACTTCATGGGGACCTAACCCTAACCCTAACCCTAATCCCAACCCTAACCCTAACACTAAACCTTGAATGCGATTCTTCCATGTATTTTACCT
This sequence comes from Notechis scutatus, assembly GCF_049901735.1. Classification (NCBI taxonomy): domain Eukaryota; kingdom Metazoa; phylum Chordata; class Lepidosauria; order Squamata; family Elapidae; genus Notechis; species Notechis scutatus. The sequence continues at coordinate 1,178,344 of NC_142014.1, forward strand.
GGAAAGATAGAATAGTCTGACTGAAAAGGTCATAGCCCTCCTAAGCAAAATGTTGCACTGTGAATTCATTGCAGACATCCATTTTCCGCTTCGACTTCATGGGGACCTAACCCTAACCCTAACGCTAACCCTATCCGTCCTAAGCATAATGTTGCGCTGTGCATTTATTGGCGACATTCATTTTCTTCCTCAACTTCATGGGGACAACCCTAACCCTACCCCTAACCCCTACCCTAACCCTAACCCTCCTAAGCATAATGTTGCCTGTGAATTCATTGGGATCATTCATTTTCTGATTCGACTTCATGGGGACCTAACCCTAACCCTAATCCCAACCCTAACCCTAACACTAAACCTCGAATGCGATTCTTTCATGTATTTTACCTGGAAAGATAGAATAGCCTGACTGAGAAGGTCATACCCCTCCTAAGCACAATGTTGCACTGTGAATTCATTGGAGACATCCATTTTCCGCTTCGACTTCATGGGGACCTAACCCTAACCCTAACCCTAATCCCAACCCTAACCCTAACCTCCTAAGCATAATTCGGTGTATTCTCAATTAGTTGCGACGATTCATTTTCTCCTATTGTTTCATTGGGGACTAACCTCACCCTAAGCCTAACCCTAACCCTATCCCTCCTAAGCATAATGTTGTGCTGTGAATTCATTGGCGACGTTCATTTTCTGCCTCGACTTCATGGGGACCTAACCCTAACCCTAACCCTAATCCCAACCCTAACCCTAACACTAAACCTCGAATGCGATTCTTCCATGTATTTTACCTGGAAAGATAGAATAGCCTGACTGAAAAGGTCATACCCCTCCTAAGCAAAATGTTGCACTGTGAATTCATTGCAGACATCCATTTTCTGCTTCGACTTCATGGGGACCTAACCCTATCTCTAACCCTAACCTAACCCTATCCCTCCTAAGCATAATGTTGCGCTGTGCATTCATTGGCGACTTCATTTTCTGCCTCGACTTCATGGGGACCTAAACCTACCCTAACCCTAACCCTAACCCAAATCCCAACCTAACCCTAACCCTATCCCTCCTAAGCATAATGTTGTACTGTCAATTCATTGCAGACGTCCATTTTCATCTTTGACTTCATTGGGACCTAACCCTCACCCTAAGCCTAACCCAAATCCTAACCCTAACCCTATCCCTCCTAAGCATAATGTTGTGCTGTGAATTCATTGGCGACGTTCATTTTCCGTCTCGACTTCATGGGGACCTAACCCTAACCCTAATCCCAACCCTAACCCTAACACTAAACCTTGAATATGATTCTTCCATGTATTTTACCTGGAAAGATAGAATAGTCTGACTGAAAAGGTCATAGCCCTCCTAAGCAAAATGTTGCACTGTGAATTCATTGCAGACATCCATTTTCCGCTTCGACTTCATGGGGACCCTAACCCTAACCCTAACCCTAACCCTATCCGTCCTAAGCATAATGTTGCGCTGTGCATTTATTGGCGACATTCATTTTCTTCCTCAACTTCATGGGGCCCAACCCTAACCCTACCCCTAACCCCTACCCTAACCCTAACCCTCCTAAGCATAATGTTGCGCTGTGAATTCATTGGGATCATTCATTTTCTGATTCGACTTCATGGGGACCTAACCCTAACCCTAACCCTAATCCCAACCCTAACACTAACACTAAACCTCGAATGCGATTCTTTCATGTATTTTACCTGGAAAGATAGAATAGCCTGACTGAGAAGGTCATACCCCTCCTAAGCACAATGTTGCACTGTGAATTCATTGGATACATCCATTTTCCGCTTCGACTTCATGGGGACCTAACCCTAACCCTAACCCTAACCCTAACCCTAACCCTAACCCTAACCCTAACACTAAACCTCGAATGCGATTCTTCCATGTATTTTACCTGGAAAGATAGAATAGTCTGACTGAAAAGGTCATACCCCTCCTAAGCACAATGTTGCACTGTGAATTCATTGGAGACATCCATTTTCTGCTTTGACTTCATGGGGACCTAACCCCTAACCCTAACCCTAACCCTAACCTAACCCTAACCTAACCTCCCTCCTAAGCATAATGTTGCGCTGTGAATTCATTGGCGACATTCATTTTCCGCCTCGACTTCATGGGGCCCAACCCTAACCCTAACCCTAATCCCAACCCTAACCCTAACACTAAACCTTGAATGCGATTCTTCCATGTATTTTACCTGGAAAATAGAATAGCCTGACTGAAAAGGTCATACCCTCCTAAGCATAATGTTGCGCTGTGAATTCATTGGCGACATTCATTTTCCGCCTCGACTTCATGGGGACCTAACCCTAACCTAACTAATCCCAACCCTAACCCTAACACTAAACCTTGAATGCGATTCTTCCATGTATTTTACCTGGAAAGATAGAATAGTCTGACTGAAAAGGTCATACCCTCCTAAGCAAAATGTTGCACTGTGAATTCATTGCAGACATCCATTTTCCGCTTCGACTTCATGGGGACCTAACCCTAACCCTAACCCTAACCCTACCCTAACCCTAACCTCAACATAATGTTGGCTGTCATTTATTGGAGACATCTCATTTTCTCTTCTCAACTTCATGGGGACTAACCCTACCCTAACCCAACCCTAACCTAACCCTAACCTAACCCTAACCCTACCCTCCTAAGCATAATGTTGCGCTGTGAATTCATTGGGACATTCATTTTCTGTTCGACTTCATGGGGACCTAACCTACCCTAACCTAATCCCAACCCTAACCCTCCTAAGCATCAATGTTGATTCTTCATGCTGTGAATTCTGATTACGCACAATGTTGCACTGTGAATTCATTTTTTTCCGTCTCGACTTCATGGGGACCTAACCTAACCCTAACCCTAATCCCAACCCTAACCCTAACACTAAACCTCGAATGCGATTCTTCCATGTATTTTACCTGGAAAGATAGAATAGCCTGACTGAAAAGGTCATACCCCTCCTAAGCAAAATGTTGCACTGTGAATTCATTGCAGACATCCATTTTCTGCTTCGACTTCATGGGGACCTAACCCTAACCCTAACCCTAACCCTAACCCTATCCCTCCTAAGCATAATGTTGCGCTGTGAATTCATTGGCGACATTCATTTTCTGCCTCGACTTCATGGGGACCAACCCTAACCCTAACCCAACCCTAACCTCCCAACCCTAACCCTAACCCTATCCCTCCTAAGCATAATGTTGTACTGTCAATTCATTGCAGACTCCATTTTCATCTTGACTTCATGGGGACCTAACCCTAACCCTAATAACCCAACTAACCCTAACCTAAGGTCTCCATGATTTTCCTAAGAGCATAATGTTGTGCTGTGAATTCATTGGCGACTTCATTTTCCGCCTCGACTTCATGGGGACCTAACCCTAACCCTAATCCCAACCCTAACCCTAACACTAAACCTTGAATATGATTCTTCCATGTATTTTACCTGGAAAGATAGAATAGTCTGACTGAAAAGGTCATAGCCCTCCTAAGCAAAATGTTGCACTGTGAATTCATTGCAGACATCCATTTTCCGCTTCGACTTCATGGGGACCTAACCCTAACCCTAACGCTAACCCTATCCGTCCTAAGCATAATGTTGCGCTGTGCATTTATTGGCGACATTCATTTTCTTCCTCAACTTCATGGGGCCCAACCCTAACCCTAACCCTAACCCTACCCCTAACCCCTACCCTAACCCTAACCCTCCTAAGCATAATGTTGCGCTGTGAATTCATTGGGATCATTCATTTTCTGATTCGACTTCATGGGGACCTAACCCTAACCCTAACCCTAATCCCAACCCTAACACTAACACTAAACCTCGAATGCGATTCTTCCATGTATTTTACCTGGAAAGATAGAATAGCCTGACTGAAAAGGTCATACCCCTCCTAAGCACAATGTTGCACTGTGAATTCATTGGAGACATCCATTTTCCGCTTCGACTTCATGGGGACCTAACCTAACCCTAACCCTAATCCCAACCCTAACCCTAACACTAAACCTCGAATGCGATTCTTCCATGTATTTTACCTGGAAAGATAGAATAGTCTGACTGAAAAGGTCATACCCTCCTAAGCACAATGTTGCACTGTGAATTCATTGGAGACATCCATTTTCTGCTTTGACTTCATGGGGACCTAACCCTAACCCTAACCCCCTAACCCTATCCCTCCTAAGCATAATGTTGCGCTGTGAATTCATTGGCGACATTCATTTTCTGCCTCGACTTCATGGGGCCCTAACCCTAACCCTAACCCTAATCCCAACCCTAACCCTAACACTAAACCTTGAATGCGATTCTTCCATGTATTTTACCTGGAAAGATAGAATAGCCTGACTGAAAAGGTCATACCCCTCCTAAGCAAAATGTTGCACTGTGAATTCATTGCAGACATCCATTTTCCGCTTCGACTTCATGGGGACCTAACCCTAACCCTAACCCTAACCCTATCCTCCTAAGCATAATGTTGCGCTGTGCATTCATTGGCGACATTCATTTCTCCTCACTTCATGGGGCCCAACCCTAACCCTACCCTAACCCCTAACCCTAACCCTAACCCTCCTAAGCATAATGTTGCGCTGTGAATTCATTGGGATCATTCATTTTCTGATCACTTCATGGGGACCTAACCCTAACCCTAACCCTAATCCCAACCCTAACACTAACACTAAACCTCGAATGCGATTCTTCCATGTATTTTACCTGGAAAGATAGAATAGCCTGACTGAAAAGGTCATACCCCTCCTAAGCACAATGTTGCACTGTGAATTCATTGCAGACATCCATTTTCCGCTTCGACTTCATGGGGATCTAACCCTAACCCTAACCTAACCCTAACCCTATCCCTCCTAAGCATAATGTTGCGCTGTGAATTCATTGGCGACATTCATTTTCCGCCTCAACTTCATTGGGACCTAACCTACCCTAACCCTAAGCCTAACCCTAACCCTATCCCTCCTAAGCATCATGTTGTGCTGTGAATTCATTGGCGACGTTCCATTTTCCCCCTCGACTTCATGGGGACCTAACCCTAACCCTAACCCTAATCCCAACCCTAACCCTAACACTAAACCTCGAATACGATTCTTCCATGTATTTTACCTGGAAAGATAGAATAGCCTGACTGAAAAGGTCATACCCTCCTAAGCAAAATGTTGCACTGTGAATTCATTGCAGACATCCATTTTCTGCTTCGACTTCATGGGGACCTAACCCTATCTCTAACCCTAACCCTAACCCTATCCCTCCTAAGCATAATGTTGCGCTGTGCATTCGTTGGCGACATTCATTTTCCGCCTCGACTTCATGGGGACCTAACCCTAACCCTAACCCTAACCCTAACCCTAACCCTAACCCTAACCCTATCCCTCCTAAGCATAATGTTGTACTGTCAATTCATTGCAGACGTCCATTTTCATCTTTGACTTCATGGGGACCTAACCCTAACCCTAAGCCTAACCCAAATCCTAACCCTAACCCTATCCCTCCTAAGCATAATGTTGTGCTGTGAATTCATTGGCGACGTTCATTTTCCGTCTCGACTTCATGGGGACCAACCTAACCCTAACCCTAATCCCAACCCTAACCCTAACACTAAACCTTGAATATGATTCTTCCATGTATTTTACCTGGAAAGATAGAATAGTCTGACTGAAAAGGTCATAGCCCTCCTAAGCAAAATGTTGCACTGTGAATTCATTGCAGACATCCATTTTCCGCTTCGACTTCATGGGGACCTAATCCTAACCCTAACCCTAACCCTAACCCTAACCCTATCCCTCCTAAGCATAATGTTGCGCTGTGCATTTATTGGCGACATTCATTTTCTTCCTCAACTTCATGGGGCCCAACCCTCCCTACCCTACCCCTAACCCCTACCCTAACCCTAACCCTCCTAAGCATAATGTTGCGCTGTGAATTCATTGGGATCATTCATTTTCTGTTCGACTTCATGGGGACCTAACCCTAACCCTAACCCTAATCCCAACCCTAACCCTAACACTAAACCTCGAATGCGATTCTTCCATGTATTTTACCTGGAAAGATAGAATAGCCTGACTGAAAAGGTCATACCCCTCCTAAGCACAATGTTGCACTGTGAATTCATTGGAGACATCCATTTTCCGCTTCGACTTCATGGGGACCTAACCCTAACCCTAACCCTAACCCTCACAACCTAACCATCCTAACCCTAACCTAATCCCAACCCTAACCCTAACACTAAACTGAATGCGATTCTTCCATGTATTTTACCTGGAAAGATAGAATAGCCTGACTGAAAAGGTCATACCCTCCTAAGCAAATGTTGCACTGTGAATTCATTGCGACATCCATTTTCCGCCTCGACTTCATGGGGACCTAACCCTAACCTAATCCCAACCTAACCCTAACCTAACCTATCCCTCCTAAGCATAATGTTGCGCTGTCAATTCATTGCAGACATCCATTTTCTGCTTCGACTTCATGGGGACCTAACCTACCCTAACCTAACCTAACCCTATCCCTCCTAAGCATAATGTTGTGCTGTGAATTCATTGGCGACATTCATTTTCCGCCTCGACTTCATGGGGACCTAACCCTACCCTAATCCCAACCCTAACCCTAACCTAACCCTATCCTCCTAAGCATAATGTTCGTCATTCATTGAGACATCCATTTTCCTTGACTTCATGGGACCTACCACCCTAACCTAACCCTACCCTATCCCTCCTAAGCATAATGTTGTGCTGTGAATTCATTGGCGACGTTCATTTTCCGTCTCGACTTCATGGGGACCTAACCCTAACCCTAATCCCAACCCTAACCCTAACACTAAACCTCGAATACGATTCTTCCATGTATTTTACCTGGAAAGATAGAATAGCCTGACTGAAAAGGTCATACCCTCCTAAGCAAAATGTTGCACTGTGAATTCATTGCAGACATCCATTTTCCGCTTCGACTTCATGGGGACCTAACCTAACCTAACCTAACCTAACCCTAACCCTATCCCTCTAAGCATATGTTGGTGCATTCATTGCACATTGACATTCATTTTCCGCCTCGACTTCATGGGGACCTAACCTACCCTAACCTAACCCAAATCCCAACCCTAACCTAACCTAACCTCCTAAGCATAATGTTGTACTGTCAATTCATTGCAGACATCCATTTTCATCTTGACTTCATGGGACCTTCACCTGAAGAAAATCCTAACCTAACCCTATCCCTCCTAAGCATAATGTTGTGCTGTGAATTCATTGGCGACGTTCATTTTCCGCTCGACTTCATGGGGACCTAACCCTAACCCTAACCCTAATCCCAACCCTAACCCTAACACTAAACCACGAATGTGATTCTTCCATGTATTTTACCTGGAAAGATAGAATAGTCTGACTGAAAAGGTCATACCCCTCCTAAGCATAATGTTGCACTGTGAATTCATTGGAGACATCCATTTTCTGCTTTGACTTCATGGGGACCTAACGCTAACCCTATCCCTCCTAAGCATAATGTTGCGCTGTGAATTCATTGGCGACATTCATTTTCTGCCTCGACTTCATGGGGCCCAACCCTAACCCTAATCCCAACCCTAACCCTAACACTAAACCTTGAATGCGATTCTTCCATGTATTTTACCTGGAAATATAGAATAGCCTGACTGAAAAGGCCATACCCCTCCTAAGCACAATGTTGCACTGTGAATTCATTGGATACATCCATTTTCCGCTTCGACTTCATGGGGATCTTACCCTAACCCTAACCCTAACACTAAACGTTGAATGCGATTCTTCCATGTATTTTACCTGGAAAGATAGAATAGCCTGACTGAAAAGGTCATACCCCTCCTAAGCGCAATGTTGCGCTGTGAATTCATTGGCGACTTTCATTTTCCGCCTCGACTTCATGGGGACCTAACCCTAACTTTAATCCCAACCCTAACCCTAACCCTAACCCTAACCCTAACCCTAACACTAAACCACGAATGTGATTCTTCCATGTATTTTTCCTGGAAAGATTGAATAGTCTGACTGAAAAGGTCATAGCCCTCCTAAGCAAAATGTTGCACTGTGAATTCATTGCAGACATCCATTTTCCGCTTCGACTTCATGGGGACCTAACCCTAACCCTAACGCTAACCCTAACCCTATCCGTCCTAAGCATAATGTTGCGCTGTGCATTTATTGGCGACATTCATTTTCTTCCTCAACTTCATGGGGCCCAACCCTAACCTAAACCTAACCCCTAACCCTAACCCTAACCCTAACCCTCCCAAGCATAATGTTGCTCTGTGAATTCGTTTGGATCATTCATTTTCTGATTCGACTTCATGGGGACCTAACCCTAACCCTAATCCCAACCCTAACACTAACACTAAACCTCGAATGCGATTCTTTCATGTATTTTACCTGGAAAGATAGAATAGCCTGACTGAGAAGGTCATACCCCTCCTAAGCACAATGTTGCACTGTGAATTCATTGGATACTTCCATTTTCCGCTGACTTCATGGGGACCTAACCCTAACCCTAACCCTAATCCCAACCCTAACCCTAACACTAAACCTCGAATGCGATTCTTCCATGTATTTTACCTGGAAAGATAGAATAGTCTGACTGAAAAGGTCATACCCCTCCTAAGCACAATGTTGCACTGTGAATTCATTGGAGACATCCATTTTCTGCTTTGACTTCATGGGGACCTAACCCTAACCCTAACCCTACCCCTAACTCCTAACCCTAACCCTATCCCTCCTAAAGCATAATGTTGCGCTGTGAATTCATTGGCGACATTCATTTTCCGCCTCGACTTCATGGGGCCCAACCCTAACCCTAACCCTAATCCCAACCCTAACCCTAACACTAAACCTCGAATGCGATTCTTCCATGTATTTTACCTGGAAATATAGAATAGCCTGACTGAAAAGGTCATACCCCTCCTAAGCACAATGTTGCACTGTGAATTCATTGGATACATCCATTTTCCGCTTCGACTTCATGGGGACCTTACCCTAACCCTAACCCTAATCCCAACCCTAACCCTAACCCTAAACGTTGAATGCGATTCTTCCATGTATTTTACCTGGAAAGATAGAATAGCCTGACTGATAAGGTCATACCCCTCCTAAGCGCAATGTTGCGCTGTGAATTCATTGGCGACTTTCATTTTCCGCCTCGATTTCATGGGGACCTAACCCTAACTTTAATCCCAACCCTAACCCTAACACTAAACCACGAATGTGATTCTTCCATGTATTTTACCTGGAAAGATAGAATAACCTGACTGAAAAGGTAATACCCCTCCTAAACAAAATGTTGCACTGTGAATTCATTGGAGACATCCATTTTCCGCTTCAACTTCATGGGGACCTAACCCTAACCCTAACCCTAACCCTATCCCTCCTAAGCATAATGTTGCGCTGTGAATACATTGGCGACGTTCGTTTTCCGCCTCGACTTCCTGGGGACCTAACCCTAATGCGAACCCTAACCCTAACACTGAACCTCGAATGCGATTCTTCCATGTATTTTACCTGGAAAGATAGAATAGCCTGACTGAAAAGGTCATACCCCTCCTAAACACAATGTTGCACTGTGAATTCATTGGAGACATCCATTTTCAGCTTCGACTTCATAGGGATCTAACCCTAACCCTAACCCTAACCTTAACCCTAAACCACAAATGCGATTCTTCCATGTATTTTACCTGGAAAGATAGAATAGCCTGACTGAAAAGGTCATACCCCTCCTAAGCACAATGTTGCACTGTGAATTCATTGAGGACGTTCATTTTCCACCTCGACTTCATGGGGACCTAACTCTAACCCTAATCCCAACCCTAACCCTAAACCACGAATGCGATTCTTCCATGTATTTTACCTGGAAAGATAGAATAGCCTGACTGAGAAGGTCATACCCCTACTAAACACAATGTTGCACTGTGAATTCATTGGAGACATCCATTTTCCGCTTCGACTTCATGGGGATCTAACCCTAACCCTAACCTTAACCCTAACCCTATCCCTCCTAAGCATAATGTTGCGCTGTGAATTCATTGGCGACGTTCATTTTCCGCCTCAACTTCATGGGGACCCCTTCATGGGGACCTAACCCTCACCCTAAGCCTAAGCCTAACCCTATCCCTCCTAAGCATAATGTTGTGCTGTGAATTCATTGGCGACGTTCATTTTCCGTCTCGACTTCATGCGGACCTAACCCTAACCCTAACCCTAATCTCAACCCTAACCCTAACACTAAACCTCGAATACGATTCTTCCATGTATTTTACCTGGAAAGATAGAATAGCCTGACTGAAAAGGTCATACCCCTCCTAAGCAAAATGTTGCACTGTGAATTCATTGCAGACATCCATTTTCCGCTTCGACTTCATGGGGACCTAACCCTATCTCTAACCCTAACCCTAACCCTATCCCTCCTAAGCATAATGTTGCGCTGTGCATTCATTGGCGACGTTCATTTTCCGCCTCGACTTCATGGGGACCTAAACCACCCTAACCCTAACCCTAACCCTAACCCAAATCCCAACCCTAACCCTAACCCTATCCCTCCTAAGCATAATGTTGTACTGTCAATTCATTGCAGACGTCCATTTTCATCTTTGACTTCATTGGGACCTAACCCTCACCCTAAGCCTAACCCAAATCCTAACCCTAACCCTATCCCTCCTAAGCATAATGTTGTGCTGTGAATTCATTGGCGACGTTCATTTTCCGTCTCGACTTCATGGGGACCTAACCCTAACCCTAATCCCAACCCTAACCCTAACACTAAACCTTGAATATGATTCTTCCATGTATTTTACCTGGAAAGATAGAATAGTCTGACTGAAAAGGTCATAGCCCTCCTAAGCAAAATGTTGCACTGTGAATTCATTGCAGACATCCATTTTCCGCTTCGACTTCATGGGGACCTAACCCTAACCCTAACGCTAACCCTATCCGTCCTAAGCATAATGTTGCGCTGTGCATTTATTGGCGAATTCATTTTCTTCCTCAACTTCATGGGGCCCAACCCTAACCCTACCCCTAACCCCTACCCTAACCCTAACCCTCCTAAGCATAATGTTGCGCTGTGAATTCATTGGGATCATTCATTTTCTGATTCGACTTCATGGGGACCTAACCCTAACCCTAACCCTAATCCCAACCCTAACACTAACACTAAACCTCGAATGCGATTCTTTCATGTATTTTACCTGGAAATATAGAATAGCCTGACTGAGAAGGTCATACCCCTCCTAAGCACAATGTTGCACTGTGAATTCATTGGATACATCCATTTTCCGCTTCGACTTCATGGGGACCATGGGGACCTAACCCTAACCCTAACCCTAATCCCAACCCTAACCCTAACACTAAACCTCGAATGCGATTCTTCCATGTATTTTACCTGGAAAGATAGAATAGTCTGACTGAAAAGGTCATACCCTCCTAAGCACAATGTTGCACTGTGAATTCATTGGAGACATCCATTTTCTGCTTTGACTTCATGGGGACCTAACCCTAACCCTAACCCTATCCCTCCTAAGCATAATGTTGCGCTGTGAATTCATTGGCGACATTCATTTTCTGCCTCGACTTCATGGGGCCCAACCCTAACCCTAACCCTAATCCCAACCCTAACCCTAACACTAAACGTTGAATGCGATTCTTCCATGTATTTTACCTGGAAAGATAGAATAGCCTGACTGAAAAGGTCATACCCCTCCTAAGCGCAATGTTGCGCTGTGAATTCATTGGCGACTTTCATTTTCCGCCTCGACTTCATGGGGACCTAACCCTAAATTTAATCCCAACCCTAACCCTAACACTAAACCACGAATGTGATTGTTCCATGTATTTTACCTGGAAAGATAGAATAGTCTGACTGAAAAGTTCATAGCCCTCCTAAGCAAAATGTTGCACTGTGAATTCATTGCAGACATCCATTTTCCGCTTCGACTTCATGGGGACCTAACGCTACCCTAATCGCAACCCTAACCCTAACCCTATCCCTCCTAAGCATAATGTTGTGCTGTCAATTCATTGCAGACATCCATTTTCTGCTTCGACTTCATGGGGACCTAACCCTCACCCTAAGCCTAACCCTAACCCTATCCCTCCTAAGCATAATGTTGTGCTGTGAATTCATTGGCGACGTTCATTTTACGCCTCGACTTCATGGGGACCTAACCCTAACCCTAATCCCAACCCTAACCCTAACACTAAACCTCGAATACGATTCTTCCATGTATTTTACCTGGAAAGATAGAATAGCCTGACTGAAAAGGTCATACCCCTCCTAAGCAAAATGTTGCACTGTGAATTCATTGCAGACATCCATTTCCCGTTTCGACTTCATGGGGACCTTACCCTAATCCTAACCCTAATCCCAACCCTAACCCTAATCCCAACCCTAACCCTAACACTAAACGTTGAATGCGATTCTTCCATGTATTTTACCTGGAAAGATAGAATAGCCTGACTGAAAAGGTCATACCCCTCCTAAGCGCAATGTTGCGCTGTGAATTCATTGGCGACTTTCATTTTCCGCCTCGACTTCATGGGGACCTAACCCTAACTTTAATCCCAACCCTAACCCTAACACTGAACCTCGAATGCGATTCTTCCATGTATTTTACCTCGAAAGATAGAATAGCCTGACTGAAAAGGTCATACCCCTCCTAAACACAATGTTGCACTGTGAATTCATTGGATACATCCATTTTCCGCTTCGACTTCATGGGGACCTTACCCTAACCCTAACCCTAATCCCAACCCTAACCCTAATCCCAACCCTAACCCTAACACTAAACGTTGAATGCGATTCTTCCATGTATTTTACCTGGAAAGATAGAATAGCCTGACTGAAAAGGTCATACCCCTCCTAAGCGCAATGTTGCGCTGTGAATTCATTGGCGACTTTCATTTTCCGCCTCGACTTCATGGGGACCTAACCCTAACTTTAATCCCAACCCTAACCCTAACACTGAACCTCGAATGCGATTCTTCCATGTATTTTACCTGGAAAGATAGAATAGCCTGACTGAAAAGGTCATACCCCTCCTAAACACAATGTTGCACTGTGAATTCATTGGAGACATCCATTTTCCGCTTCGACTTCATGGGGATCTAACCCTAACCCTAACCTTAACCCTAACCCTATCCCTCCTAAGCATAATGTTGCACTGTGAATTCATTGGCGACGTTCATTTTCCGCCTCGACTTCATGGGGACCTAACCCTACCCTAATCCCAACCCTAACCCTAACCCTAACCCTAACCCTATCCCTCCTAAGCATAATGTTGTGCTGTCAATTCATTGCAGTCATCCATTTTCTGCTTCGACTTCATGGGGACCTAACCCTCACCCTAACCCTAACCCTAATCCCAACCCTAACCCTAACAACCCTTGAATACGATCCTTCCATGTATTTTACCTGGAATTCATTGGCATCGTTCATTTTCCACCTCGACTTCATGGGGACCTAACCTAACCCTAACCCCTAACCCTAATCCCAACCCTAACCCTAACAATAAACCTCGAATTCGATTCTTCCATGTATTTTACCTGGAAAGATAGAATAGCCTGACTGAAAAGGTCATACCACTCCTAAGTACAATGTTGCACTGTGAATTCATTGGAGAAATCCATTTTCCGCTTCGACTTCATGGGGACCTAAGCCTAAGCCTAAGCCTAAGCCTAACCCTATCCCTCCTAAGCATAATGTTGTACTGTGAATTGATTGGCGAATGGGAGTGGAGGCAAATAAGAGAGAGGAAGAGGAGGAGGGGAGGAAGAGGAAGAGAAAGAGGGGAAAGGAGAAGGGGAGAATAGGAGTGGGAAGAAGGGGAGGTGAAGGAGGAGTGACACCCCCTCCCCCCCAACCGCTTCCCTGCCAAGAGCTCCAAACTGCCCCCCAAAAAGGCTTTGAAAGGACCCCCTCGGCCTTCTCTGCCCCCCCCCCAGTCTCTCCTCCGGGGGCAGCAGGGCTGAACAGCCAGGAGGGGCAGCCTAGGGACCCTCCGCTCCTGCCTTTCGCCCTGGCTGTGGGGCTGAGGGGCCCGTCCACCCCCAGACCTTCCGCCTCTTGCGAAGTCATGGGGGGAGTCGGGCACTTCTTCATCCCGCCAACCACAGGCGGCAACCCCAGAGGAGGCGAGGGAGCCTCGGGGGCAGAGAGAGAGGAGAGAAGCCACTCCGGCGGGAGAGACCTGCCTTGCATTGGGGTTCAGGTGGGGCGGATTCCTCCCGTCCGACCTCCGCGGGCTCCAGTCACCCGGGCAGCCCTGGAACCGGCCCGCCTGAGCGACAGGAGGACCCCCCTCACCCCCCCCCCACCCCACGAGGCCTCCGTGCCCAGGCCTGCGAGGCTATCCAGACGATCCCCCGGGGCCCGGAAGCCGCTGCCCACCGCTTGGAAGGCCAGGGACAGGACGCGGCCGGCATACCTGCAGGAGCCTCCCCCTCCTCTCCGAGGGTCCCTCCCTGCCCGCCCCACCGAGCGGGGGGGGGCTGCCTCCAGGTCCCCTCCCTCCAGGACCGCCATCCGGGCAGATCGCCTGGCGCCCCTTTTCCAGAGCAGCCCCGCCGCTGAGGAAGAGGCTCCCCCGGGGGATTCAGCAGCCCTCCCGCCCCCGCCCTATTATTTAGGGAATATTTGTGGCTTTCTGTTTGTGGCTTTTTGTGCTTTTTCCACATAGCAAAACATTTACTATGGGAACCATTATAAGACATGCTGGTGGCTATTGACTTGCATGGATTTTTACAGTATGACCGTTATTCTCCTCATTGTACAACGGAGCCTCTTTGGAAGAGACTAAGATGGGGCGCCGTCATTATAACCGTTATTTTCCTCGTTCTACCACAGATTCAAAGGAACAAGGAGCGCTGTGATTGGATGAGACGCTCAAAAAAAGGCGCCTTTTACCCAGACAGGCGCTGAGAAAGAACGCGGGGGGGGCGGGGGGCTGAGAGCTCCGTTTCCCCTCAGAGAGGAGCGGGGGTCTTGGTGGGGGTGAGGAGGGGGGCGAGGATTTCGGGGTCCCTGGAGGGGGTGGCTGGTCTGGGCCAAGGAAGCGGGGCGGGCGAGGAGAAGGGGGAGAGCCGGGCTGTCTTTCGGGGAGGGCGGGAGGAGAGGGGCGCTTCGTGCTTGGGGAGGGAGCGGGAGAGCAGCGGGCAAAGCTCCCGAGAAAGGCGGCAGAGGAGCCGCAGGAGAAGCGAGCTGAAGGGGCCCAAGAACAGTTTAGTGGCCCTCAGCAGTGGGGAATCCACGAGGTCCTGCCTAAGCAGGGGTTGGACTAGAAGACCCCAAGGTCCCTTCCAACTCTGTTATTCTGCCTACTCGCCTAGTCTCCCGCGGCGGCTTCGACGGCTCGGCTGGCAGCGCGGCTGGAGCGTCTCCGGTGCTAAGCAGGGATGCTGGGGGTCTCAGCTGGAGGGGCGAGCGGGCGGAGTTGCGGAGAAGCAGCCGGCCAGCAGGGTCGCCTTTTCCTGCCCCTCCTTCCCTTCCCCATCGGGCCGCCAGCATCCCAGCTCCTCCTCGCCCTCCGCTCTGCCCGACGGTCCCCGAAGTCTCCCGCTAGGACAGCCCCCACCGGCCCCCTCATTCAGCCGGAGCGCTGCCCGGCCCTCCTCCTCCCCAGGGGGACTCCTCCGTCTGCGGGAGCTTTGTCGGGAGCCTCCCGGTCTCGGCCTCTTCCCAGCCCCCCGAGAGACGCGGAGCCAGTTCCTCTCCCTCGGGAGCCTCCGGGCACCGGGGGAGCGTCTGAATGGGAGCCAGGGGGCCCGTGGGGGGCGTCTCGCTGCTCCTTTTCTCTCTCTCTCTGGGGCGTCTTTTCAGAAGCGAAGCCCGAGACAAGGACGGGTCTCCTCTCCCTCTGCGACAGAAGGGAAGCGAAGGCGGCGTTTCTGTGCCATCCGCTGTCCGAGAAGAGAAGGGAGGCGATCCTCGCGAACGAGGCGGTTGCACGAACTCCCTGGGTCGGCTGAATGGAGGGAAGGAGGGAAGAGGAGAAGGAAGAAGAAGAAGAAGAAGAAAAGAAGAAGAAGAAGGAAGAAAAGAAGAAGAAAAGTGGAAGAAGAAAAGAAGTAGAAGGAGGAGGAAGAGGAAGAGAAAGAAAAGAAGGAGAAGAAAAGGAGAAGGAAGAAGAAGAAAAAGAAGAAAAGAACCAGTTGTTGAGAACTGTTGTGATATAACACAAATTCCATCCTGGAATTTGTTGAGTCTATGTGGCACCTTCTATCCCAATTCTCAGCCACCCTGGCCCTGCTGCGACCTCAGCCGAGCGATGGCTGGAGGGGTCCAAGAACTGGGAGGGAATTTGCAGCGCCAACGGAGATGTTCTGAGTCCCCTCTGCCCTCCAGCCCTTCCCTGGATCTGCTGGCCAGTCTGACTTCCACAGAGAGGAGGGTGGCCAGTCTTTTGGCCTCCAGGAGGCATCCAGAGGAGGGGGGGGCAGTGAGAGACCTGCCATCCTGCAGGCACTTCTGGCCGTAAAAGCAGGGCGAAGACCCCGTTGGAGAAGGAGCAGGTGAGGGGTTTGAGAGGGAGGCTCCTTCCCTCCATGAAGGCTCAGATACAACCGCCCCCCTATTTCCTGGGCTGCTCCCTCACCAGCTCCCAGGAAGGTCAAGAATGACCCCCCCCAGGATTTCAGAAGTTCCAAAGACTCTCTGCCTGCCCAGAATCCCCCTGTCCAAGTGGATCAGCCCGAAGAAGCAGCAAAAGGTCTCAGCTAATAAAAAATATACCCCGTTGCCATGATGATGTTTCCGGGCCTCCATCTTGACTGTATTAGAATAAAATACAGAATTAGAATAGAATATAGAATTGAATAGAATAAAATAGAAGAGAATATAGAATAGAACAGAATAGAGTAAGAACAAAATAGAATAAGAATGGAATATAGAATATAGAATAGAATAAACTTGATCGTCACTTTATAGACTAATCAACATAGATTAAAATGAAATTTCACTGCACAGAGCTCTCAAAGGTTGTTAAGTGAATTACCACTGTCATTAAGCAAATCACACAGTTATTAAGTGAATCAGGCTATGGTTGAGCAACTCTGGCTTCCCCAATGCCTAAATTGGCAAAAACCCACATTGGGATCAGGTGACCCCAGGGATGTTGCGACGGTTGTAAGTGCGAGTACAGGTTGTAAGTCACTTTGTCTGAGGCCGTTGTAACTTTGAAGCATTATTAAAGATACGGCCATAAGTCCAGGACTGCCTGTAACGGACCTGGGTGGGGAAGATGAAACCCTTTAAGCCTCCTGCCTTTGTCCAAGTTCTGCCTGTAAGGAGCTCATGGATTTGCTCCATTTGTATCTGATTCACAGCAGCCTGAAAAGCATAAATACGATTCCAGCCTTTACGCCATCGAGTCCAAGGTTAACCCAGTTCCAAACCAGGGTGCCAAACTAAGGCAGCTTTCAAGGTCTCCGGTTTAGCTTTAATAGTTACGCTTTATATGGTGTTTCATTTGAGTTTCTGCAGGAAATTAGACAAAACTTATATAAAATGCTTTCATCTGTTGCATTTGCTGCTTAAACTTAAAAATACCCCATATCTATCCAGCTTTCTTCTCATTTATTAAAGTAGGTAATGCTAAAGTTCCCCACAACTGAGGGTGCAGCCCCACTCAGAGAGACCCTCTCTGGGGGGAGACGAGTCAGTTTTATCAATGGAGACTTTGTGGAAAGAGTTCATAGTCTTAAATTTCTAGGAACTCATATTTCCGACAACCTTACTTGGTCGGTTCACACTATGGCCACTGCCAAGAAGGCCCAACAGCGCCTGCACTTTCTGAGGCTGCTGAAAAAGAGTGGTCTGGGTGAGAGGTTGCCGGTTACTTTTTACCGTTCTACCATCGAGAGCATTCTGGCATACTGTGTAACGGTGTGGTGTGCTGGATGCTCTGCAGTGGATGAGAAGATGCTCCAGAGAGTTATAAATAGCACAAAAATCATTGGTTGCTCTCTTTCTTCTTTGGAAAAGATTGCGAAGACCAGACTCCTCTCTAGAGCACTAAAATTCTCCACAGACGTTCTCATCCTGGACATTCATATTTCGAACTGTTACCATCAGGGAGGCATTATAGGTGTCTTAAAATGAGGACTAATAGATTGAGAAACAGTTTCTTTTTCAAGGCAGTAATTGTCCTGATTCAAACAGTCCGTTTGTGGTTTCGTATTATTATTATTATTATTATTATTATTATTATTATTATTATTATTATTATTATTATTATTATTATTATTATTATTATTATTATTCTCTGTAGTATGATTGGGTTGTAGTGTTTGGGGCACTGTGCTGGAGTAGCTTTCAAATTTCATTGTATTCGTGGAATGCAATGACAATAAAGGTATTCTATTTAGAGGATTAATAAGGCCTCTTTGAATACTACATCAGGAAAAAAATGCAAAAATCCATCGTAGGCGAGATGAATGTAGGCGAAAATTCAATGAAATTTGGGTGGATTTTATAGTTTATTTCATTAGCAATAGACCACGATATGGGAGTATTTTAGGTATGTGGTAAATATGTGTGCAGTCCCCACCTCTTTACTTATCTTTTACTACATCTGGACTGCCCAGCCATCGTGGGTGGGTGTTATTTGTATGCTTATATACCAGGATGGTTTATATTGTTTGTTAAGCATTGTTCAATTTTTTTAAATGGATGATTCATTTCATAATTAGTCCAGTCTCCAAGTTGGAGCCGGTGAACTTTGGTGCCTCTTAATGTGGTAAATGGACTTGCCACGAGTAAGAGTTTCTCCCTCTAATTCTGTCCTGGGAGAAAATGGCTGTAATGGAAATCAAGGTATTCCATTATTTAAGGTATAAATAACTTTATTGAGAGGACTAAAATATCACAAAACAGTTAGGAGGCTGTTCAATCCTCCCACCTGCCAGGCTCTCAAAAGGAGGGTTGAAAAGGGGAAAGACAAATGATGCCAGCAGAGGCTGCAGCTAGATTTTTTCCCTATGAAATGCTGGTTTCAGGACAGAGAGACGGAGGAAGATGGAAACCTCCCTTTTTTATTCCGTAGTCTGCACTTCCAGGCGAGGGTGAAGAGTTGAGATGCCAGAAATACCAGTTGGCACCCAATATTTGGAAATAAAGACCCAACGCTTCTCTCAAACCCACCTGAGATATAAAGCTCTCATCAAAATCAATGTCTTTAATTGGGGTCAGATAGTTTCTCTTTCTAAAGAAGGGTCTTTTTCCCCCAGTGGTCCCAGAAGAGCAACCAGGCCTGGCAGCCATCTACCTGCCAGGCTCTGCCTGCCGCCTCAGCCATCCGCCAGC
Organism: Notechis scutatus; assembly: GCF_049901735.1. NCBI lineage: Eukaryota > Metazoa > Chordata > Lepidosauria > Squamata > Elapidae > Notechis > Notechis scutatus. Next base: position 1,197,659 of record NC_142014.1, read on the forward strand.
AACCGTCCCCACAGGTAAGCCAGCGGAACACGGCGGGGGAGTCACAGTTTTTTTACTACTGGTTCTGTGGGTGTGGCTAGGTGGTCGTGTGACCGGGTAGGTGTGGCTAGGGGGGGGGTCATGTGACCGGGTGGGCGTGGCTAAGTGCAAAGTCATAAGCGCGATGACCAGTCATAATTCACTTTTTTTCCAGCCCTCTCAATAGTCCCCTTGTGTCGTGTAGGGCGATGAAGTAGGGTTGCGTCCAGCCAGATGTCCTGAAACACCCCAAAACAACAGCTGAACTTTCTTTGGGAAGAGAAAAAATACCTGAATTTCAACTATTTTAAAATAATCCAGGCAACCCACTCTGGTTATCTACAATGGAGGCAGTTACACATCCAAACGTTTTAGTCCATGATAGCATTGTAAGATACAAAGACTTATTACATGAAACCAGAGAGTTACAGGGTAGGAATCAAATACAAATCCAAGGAAAGGAAATAGCATGGTGGCCCTATGCACAAATACAAAGACATTATAAAAAAGATAAAGAACAATTTGGCTTTAATATGACTCAGCAAGAATTAGATAAGATTTGGCATGGAGAGGAAAGGAAAATGATTAGTAAAATATACAAGTATCTTTTGGACTATAAATTAAAAGAAGAAACAGTCAAGGAATGTATGATAATTTGGGCTAAAAATGTGGGCCACAGTATTGAATTAGACAAGTGGGAACATATTTAGCAAATAAATTACAGATTAACCATGTCAGTCTCGTACAAAGAGAATTTGTATAAAATGGTTTACCGTTGGCATCTGCCACCTGCGAGACTGGCTAAGATGTTCCCGAATCTCCCGGCAAATTGTTGGAAGTGTAACTGCATCCAGGGAACATACTTTCACATGTGGTGGATGTGCCCATGTGCTCAGAAGTTTTGGAGAAACATTAGAAATTGGATACTAAACATAACTAAACAAGATGTAAAACTTGAACCCGAAACCTTCCTGCTAGGCATGATAGATTCAAAAATGGAAAAAAAAAACACCAATATTTAATCTTGCACATTATAACGGAAGCCGGAATAAGCTATGCACAAAATTGGAAATTGTCTACTACTCTCTCAGAGGAGATGGTCATCAAAAATATTCATGAGTGCGCAGAGATGGCTAGCCTAACTAATTACTAAAAAATAACCAAGATAGTGATTACTATAAAACATGGAATTCTTGGTATAAGAAAAGAAATATACTTGGTATAGATACTTGGTATAAGGTTAAAGAAAAGGCAATACTTGTCAACTGGATAAGTTATGAAATTATGGAAGACGTGCGTATAATCATAAAGTATTTTGTGAAATTAAAGCATTAAAAGAACGAAGAAGGTACTGTAACACATAATCACGTCAATGTTAGGGGGATAAAAAAATGTGTAACCATTGTTCAACTTTTGCTGCAAAATGTATATATGTATATGTTATGTCTCACCTGTGCCCACAAGGTGAGAGTCCAAGTTTCCAAAGGAATATAAACAAGCAGACAAGACCAGTAACGACAGGGTTAAATTCCTTTGGCTGGAGAAGTCCTTGGCAGTCTCCCACAAGCTGCCTGCCAAGTCCGATAATAAAGCCAGAACATAAATCACAGGCAAACGCCACACACAGAATTTGTCGAAGCTTCTATCCCAAATTAACAAATTGTCCCGAATGAGAATCCAGAGCTAACACGCCCCCTTTTATTCCCCGAGGGCGTGTCAGTCTCTAATCTCAGTCCCTGATTTGTCCTTTCCTTCTGCGTTGCATCTCACGCCTATGCCTGCGTCTTTGCCTTGCATCAAACCAACATTCCTCAGTTTGATCCTCAGCCAGAGGCTCCGCTACGCTCTCCTGATTATCTGCCGACACCTGAGGTACAACCAGGGAGGAAGGTCCTGGGGAGGAAGGCAATTCCAAATCCTCCAGCAAAGCAGGCTCAAACCTCAGAGCCAAATCCTCCTCTTCCTCATGGCTCAAGTCTGTGTCCTCCAGCAAAGCAGGCTCAAACCTCAAGGCCAAATCCTCCTCTTCCTTATTGCTCAAGTCTGTGTCTTCTAACAGAGCAGGCTCAAACCTCCGAGTCACAACACTATCTCTCACCGCAGGGCCCTTCCCCCGAGTCTGACGATCCGGATGCAGTTTCAATGGAAACTGTTCATGGAATCTCCGGATAAGGTCTGGGGCGTGAACCGTGGAAGCATCCACCCAGGAAAGAGCCTCCGGTTCATCCCCTAGCCTCTCGACAAAATATTGAAATCGTCCTTTCAGCCAGCGAGAATCCCGAATGCTGACCACCGTGTCGTCAGCAGCGGGATCATCGCCGGGTACAGATGGAGAAACCATACCAGTGGGGGAATGGAGAGCACACGATGGGGCATCAGGAACCAGAAGGGAACAGTGGAAGACAGGATGAATGCGCATGGAGCGCGCTAGGGTGAGCCGATAAGCAACGGGATTGATGACCGCCTCGGAAGAGACCAATGGTCGGAAGGGACCGACCCCATCGGAAGGGACCAAAGAAGCGATGGTCCAACTTCTTGACCGGACGGTCGACCCGTAGATGCTTCGTGGATAACCACACCCTGTCTCCCACAGCCAACAGAGGCGTCGCCCGACGCGAACGATCCGCGAACCTTTTGTAGTCCGCCTTAGCCCGTTCCAATTGCTGTGAAACCAATTGGGGAACCGAATGCAGTTCCGACAAAAAGTCCTGCGTCTCGGCAACCGGGGAATCCAAGATCGACAATGGGAAAAACCTCGGATGGAAACCCACATTTGCGTAAAAAGGTGTCATGTGAGTGGAGGTGTGCTGAGAGTTATTGAAGGCAAACTCCGCCAAAGGGAGGTAAGTCACCCAATTGTTCTGTCGGTGGTTAACAAAACATCGTAAATATTGGACGAGGATGCCAACCACCTTCTCCGTCCCACCATCAGTGCGATTCTTCCATGTATTTTACCTGGAAATATAGAATAGCCTGACTGAAAAGGTCATAACCCTCCTAAGCACAATGTTGCACTGTGAATTCATTGGATACATCTATTTTCCGCTTCGACTTCATGGGGACCTTACCCTAACCCTAACCCTAATCCCAACCCTAACCCTAACACTAAACCTCGAATGCGATTCTTCCATGTATTTTACCTGGAAAGATAGAATAGTCTGACTGAAAAGGTCATACCCCTCCTAAGCACAATGTTGCACTGTGAATTCATTGGAGACATCCATTTTCTGCTTTGACTTCATGGGGACCTAACCCTAACCCTAACCCTACCCTTACCCCTACCCCTAACCCCTACCCTAACCCTAACCCTATCCCTCCTAAGCATAATGTTGCGTTGTGAATTCATTGGCGACATTCATTTTCTGCCTCGACTTCATGTGGACGTAGCCCTAACCCTAACCCTAACACTGACCCTAATGCTCCAATGCAATTTTTCCATGTATTTTACCTGGAAAGTTAGAAAAGCCTCACTGAAAAGGTAATACCGCTCCTAAGCATAATGTTGCACTGTGAATTCATTGGCGACATCCAATTTCCGCCTACACTTCATGGGGACCTAACCCTAACCCTAAACCTTGAATGCGATTCTTCCATGTATTTTACCTGGAAAGATAGAAAGGCCTGATTGAAAAGGTCATACCCCTCCTACGCATAACGTTGCACTGTGAATACATTGGTGACATTCATTTTACGCTTCGACTTCATCGGCACACTAACCCTAACCCTAACCATCACTCTCCAATGCAGTTTTTCCATCGATTTTACCTAGAAAGGTAGAAAAGCCTGATTGAAAAGGTAATACCCCTCCTAAGCATAATGTTGCGCTGTGAATTCATTGGCAACGTCCATTTTCCGCCTCGACTTCATGGGGACCTTACCCTAACCCTAACCCTAATCCCAACCCTCACCCTAACACTAAACCTCGAATCCGATTCTCACATGTATTTTACCTGGAAAGCTAGAAAAGCCTCACTGAAAAGTTCATACCCCTCCTAAGCACAATGTTGCGCTGTGAATTCATTGGCGACATCCATTTTCCGCTTCAACTTCATGGGGAGCTAACACTAAACCTAACCCTAACCATAACCGTATCCCTAAGCCTCATGCTAACCCTAACCTTCGAATGCAAATTTTCCATATATTTTACCTGGAAATGTAGGAAAGCCTGACTGAAATGGTCATACCAGTCCTAAGCATAATGTTGTACTGTGAATTCATTGGTGACATCCATATTCTGCCTCGACTTCATGCGGACCTAACCCTAACCCTAATCCCAACCCTAACCCTAACACTAAACTCGAATGCGATTCTTCCATGTATTTTACCTGGAAAGATAGAATAGCCTGACTGAAAAGGTCATACCCCTCCTAAGCACAATGTTGCATTGTGAATTCATTGGAGACATCCATTTTCCGCTTCGACTTCATGGGGACCTAACCCTAACCCTAACCCTCCTAAGCATAATGTTGCGCTGTGAATTCATTGGCGACTCATTTTCCCTCGACTTCATGGGGCCTAACTAACCCTAACCTAACCCAACCTAACCCTAACCTAAACCTAACCTCCTAAGCAAATGTGCGATTCTTCCATATTTTACCTGGAAAGATAGAATACCCACTAAAAGTCTACCCTCCTAAGCATAATGTTGGCTGTGAATTCATTGGCGACGTTCATTTTCCGCCTCGACTTCATGGGGACCTAACCCTAACCCTAATCCCAACCCTAACCCTAACACTAAACCTGAATGCGATTCTTCCATGTATTTTACCTGGAAAGATAGAATAGCCTGACTGAAAAGGTCATACCCCTCCTAAGCACAATGTTGCACTGTGAATTCATTGGAGACATCCATTTTCCGCTTCGACTTCATGGGGACCTAACCCTAACCCTAACCCTAACCCTATCCCTCCTAAGCATAATGTTGCGCTGTGAATTCATTGGCGAATTCATTTTCCGCCTCGACTTCATGGGGAACCCTAACCCTAATCCCAACCCTAACCCTAACACTAAACCTCGAATGCGATTCTTCCATGTATTTTACCTGGAAAGATAGAATAGCCTGACTGAAAAGGTCATACCCTCCTAAGCACAATGTTGCACTGTGAATTCATTGCAGACATCCATTTTCCGCTTCGACTTCATGGGGACCTAACCCTAACCCTAACCCTAACCCTAACCCTAACACTAACCTAATGCGATTCTTCCATGTATTTTACCTGAAAGATAGAATAGCCTGACTGAAAAGGTCATACCCTCCTAAGCAAATGTTGCACTGTGAATTCATTGCGACATCATTTTCCGCCTCGACTTCATGGGGACCTAACCCTAACCCTAACCTAACCCAACCCTAACCCCTAACATAAACCTGAATATTGATTCTTCCATGTATTTACCTGGAAAGATAGAATACCTGACTGAAAAGGTCTACCCTAACCCTCCTAAGCAAAATGTTGCACTGTGAATTCATTGCAGACATCCATTTTCCGCTTCGACTTCATGGGGACCTAACCCTAAACCCCAACTAACCCTAACCCTATCTCCTAAGCATAATGTTGTGCTGTGAATTCATTGGCGACATTCATTTTCCGCCTCGACTTCATGGGGACCTAACCCTAACCCTAATCCCAACCCTAACCCTAACACTAAACCTCGAATGCGATTCTTCCATGTATTTTACCTGGAAAGATAGAATAGCCTGACTGAAAAGGTCATACCCTCCTAAGCACAATGTTGCACTGTGAATTCATTGCAGACATCCATTTTCCGCTTCGACTTCATGGGGACCTAACCCTAACCCTAACCCTAACCCTAATCCCAACCCTAACCTAACACTAAACTCGAATGCGATTCTTCCATGTATTTTACCTGGAAAGATAGAATAGCCTGACTGAAAAGGTCATACCCTCCTAAGCACAATGTTGCACTGTGAATTCATTGAGACATCCATTTTCCTTCGACTTCATGGGGAACCTAACCCTAACCCCTAACCCTAACCCTAACTACCTAACCCTACCCTCCTAAGCATAATGTTGCGCTGTGAATTCATTGGCGATTCATTTTCCGCTCGACTTCATGGGGACCAACCCTAACCCTAACCCTAATCCCAACCCTAACCCTAACACTAAACCTCGAATGCGATTCTTCCATGTATTTTACCTGGAAAGATAGAATAGCCTGACTGAAAAGGTCATACCCCTCCTAAGCACAATGTTGCACTGTGAATTCATTGGAGACATCCATTTTCCGCTTCGACTTCATGGGGACCTAACCCTAACCCTAATCCCAACCCTAACCCTATCCCTCCTAAGCATAATGTTGCGCTGTGAATTCATTGGCGACGTTCATTTTCCGCCTCGACTTCATGGGGACCTAACCAACCCTAACCCTAAACCCAATTCCCAACCCTGGAAAATAATACCCTACTAACCTATCCCTCCTAAGCATAATGTTGTACTGTAATTCATTGCAGACATCCATTTTCGCTTCGACTTCATGGGGACCTAACCCCAACCCTAACCCTAACCCAAATCCTAACCTAACCTACTATCCCTCCTAAGCATAATGTTGCACTGTGAATTCATTGGCGACTCATTTTCCGCCTCGACTTCATGGGGACCTAACCCTAACCCTAACCCAACCCTAACCCTAACCTAAACCTCGAATCGATTCTTCCATGTATTTTACCTGGAAAGATAGAATAGCCTGACTGAAAAGGTCATACCCCTCCTAAGCACAATGTTGCACTGTGAATTCATTGGAGACATCCATTTTCCGCTTCGACTTCATGGGGACCTAACCTAACCCTAACCCTAACCCTAACCCTATCCCTCCTAAGCATAATGTTGCGCTGTGAATTCATTGGCGACATTCATTTTCCGCCTCGACTTCATGGGGCCCAACCCTAACCCTAACCTAATCCCAACCCTAACCCTAACACTAAACCTCAATGCGATTCTTCCATGTATTTTACCCTAGAATAGCCTGACTGAAAGGTCATACCCCTCCTAAGCACAATGTTGCACTGTGAATTCATTGATACATCCATTTTCTGCTTCGACTTCATGGGGACCTTAACCCTAACCCTAATCCCAACCCTAACCCTAACACTAAACCTGAATGCGATTCTTCCATGTATTTTACCTGGAAAGATAGAATAGCCTGACTGAAAAGGTCATACCCTCCTAAGCCAATGTTGCACTGTGAATTCATTGGCGACTTCATTTTCCGCTCGACTTCATGGGGACCTAACCCTAACCTAACCCTAATCCCAACCCTAACCCTAACACTAAACCTCGAATGTGATTCTTCCATGTATTTTACCTGGAAAGATAGAATAGCCTGACTGAAAAGGTCATACCCCTCCTAAGCAAAATGTTGCACTGTGAATTCATTGCAGACATCCATTTTCCGCTTCGACTTCATGGGGACCTAAACCTAACCCTAACCCTAACCCTATCCCTCCTAAGCATAATGTTGCGCTGTGAATTCATTGGCGACGTTCATTTTCCGCCTCGACTTCATGGGGACCTAACCCTACCCTAACCCTAACCCTAACCCTAACCCAAATCCCAACCCTAACCCTAACCCTAACCCTATCCCTCCTAAGCATAATGTTGTACTGTCAATTCATTGCAGACATCCATTTTCGTTCGACTTCATGGGGACCTAACCCTAACCCTAAGCCCAAACCCTACCCTAACCCTATCCCTCCTAAGCATAATGTTGTGCTGTGAATTCATTGGCGACGTTCATTTTCCGCCTCGACTTCATGGGGACCTAACCCTAACCCTAATCCCAACCCTAACCCTAACACTAAACCTTGAATACGATTCTTCCATGTATTTTACCTGGAAAGATAGAATAGCCTGACTGAAAAGGTCATACCACTCCTAAGCAAAATGTTGCACTGTGAATTCATTGCAGACATCCATTTTCCGCTTCGACTTCATGGGGACCTAACCCTAACCCTAACCTTAACCCAACCCTATCCCTCCTAAGCATAATGTTGCGCTGTGAATTCATTGGCGACATTCATTTTCTTCCTCGACTTCATGGGGACCTAACCTAAATCCCTAACCTAACCCATTGACATACCTACCCTAACCTACCCTAATAACCCCTCCTAAGCATAATGTTGGCTGTGAATTCATTGGCGACATTCATTTTCTGCTCGACTTCATGGGGACCTAACCCTAACCCTAACCCAATCCCAACCCTAACCCTAACACTAAACCTCGAATGCGATTCTTCCATGTATTTTACCTGGAAAGATAGAATAGCCTGACTGAAAAGGTCATACCCTCCTAAGCACAATGTTGCACTGTGAATTCATTGGATACATCCATTTTCCGCTTCGACTTCATGGGGACCTAACCTAACCTAACCCTAATCCCAACCCTAACCCTAACACTAAACCTAATGCGATTCTTCCATGTATTTTACCTGGAAAGATAGAATAGCCTGACTGAAAAGGTCATACCCCTCCTAAGCACAATGTTGCACTGTGAATTCATTGCAGACATCCATTTTCCGCTTCGACTTCATGGGGACCTAACCCTAACCCTAACCCTAATCCCAACCCTAACCCTAACACTAACCACGAATGCGATTCTTCCATGTATTTTACCTGGAAAGATAGAATAGCCTGACTGAAAAGGTCATACCCTCCTAAGCACAATGTTGCACTGTGAATTCATTGGAGACACTCCATTTTCCGCTTCGACTTCATGGGGACCTAACCCTAACCTAATAACCCAACCCTAACACTAAACCCAATGGATTCTTCCATGTATTTTACCTGGAAAGATAGAATACTGACTGAAAAGTATACCCTCCTAACACGTTGCACTGTGAATTCATTGAGACATCCATTTTCCGCTTCGACTTCATGGGGACCCTAACCCTAACCCTAACCCTAACCCTATCCCTAACTTTCTGATTCTTCAGTTTCTACACTGGGAAACTACTTGAACCTAACCTATCCCTCCTAAGCATAATGTTGCACTGTGAATTCATTGGCGACATCCATTTTCCGCTCGACTTCATGGGGACCTAACCTAACCTAACCCAACCCTAACCCTAACACTAAACCTCGAATGCGATTCTTCCATGTATTTTACCTGGAAAGATAGAATAGCCTGACTGAAAAGGTCATACCCCTCCTAAGCACAATGTTGCACTGTGAATTCATTGGAGACATCCATTTTCCGCCTCGACTTCATGGGGACCTAACCCTAACCCTAATCCCAACCCTAACCCTAACACTAAACCACGAATGCGATTCTTCCATGTATTTTACCTGAAAGATAGAATAGCCTGACTGAAAAGGTCATACCCTCCTAAGCAAATGTTGCACTGTGAATTCATTGGAGACATCCATTTTCCGCTTCGACTTCATGGGGACCTAACCTAACCCTAACCCTAACCCTAACCCTATCCCTCCTAAGCATAATGTTGCGCTGTGAATTCATTGGCGACGTTCATTTTCCCTCGACTTCATGGGGACCTAACCCTAACCCTAATCCCAACCCTAACCCTAACACTAAACCTCAATGGATTCTTCCATGTATTTTACCTGGAAAGATAGCTGACTGAAAGGTCATACCCTCCTAAGCATAATGTTGCACTGTGAATTCATTGGCGACATTCATTTTCCGCTTCGACTTCATGGGGACCTAACCCTAACCCTAATCCCAACCCTAACCCTAACCACTAAACCTCGAATCGATTCTTCCATGTATTTTACCTGGAAAGATAGAATAGCCTGACTGAAAAGGTCATACCCCTCCTAAGCAAAATGTTGCACTGTGAATTCATTGCAGACATCCATTTTCCGCTTCGACTTCATGGGGACCTAACCCTAACCCCTAACCTTAACCCTAACCCTATCCCTCCTAAGCATAATGTTGCGCTGTGAATTCATTGGCGACATTCATTTTCCGTCTCGACTTCATGGGGACCTAACCCTAACCCTAACCCTAACCCAACCCTAACCTAACCTCTAATACTTCTTCCATGTATTTTACCTGGAAAGATAGAATAGCCTGACTGAAAAGGTCATACCCCTCCTAAGCATTGTTGCACTGTGAATTCATTGAGACATCCATTTTCGCTTCGACTTCATGGGGACCTAACCTAACCTAACCCTAACCCTAACCCTAACCCATCCTCTAAGCATAATGTTGCGCTGTGCATTGATTATTGGCGACATTCATTTTCTCCTGACTTCATGCCTACCCTACCTCTAAGCATAATGTTGCGCTGTGAATTCATTGGACTTCATTTTCGATTCGACTTCATGGGGACCTAACCCTAACCCTAATCCCAACCCTAACCTAACACTAAACCTCGAATGCGATTCTTCCATGTATTTTACCTGGAAAGATAGAATAGCCTGACTGAAAAGGTCATACCCTCCTAAGCACAATGTTGCACTGTGAATTCATTGGAGACATCCATTTTTCGCTTCGACTTCATGGGGACCTACCTAACCCTATCCCTAACCCTAACCCTAACCCTATCCCTACTAAGCATAATGTTGCGCTGTGAATTCATTGGCGACGTTCATTTTCTGCCTCGACTTCATGGGGACCTAACCTAACCTAACCCTAACCCTAATCCCAACCCTAACCCTAACACTAAACCTCGAATGCGATTCTTCCATGTATTTTACCTGGAAAGATAGAATAGCCTGACTGAAAAGGTCATACCCTCCTAAGCACAATGTTGCACTGTGAATTCATTGGATACATCCATTTTCCGCTTCACTTCATGGGGACTAACCCTAACCCTAACCTAACCCTACCCTAACCCTAACACTAACTTGAATGCGATTCTTCCATGTATTTTACCTGGAAAGATAGAATAGCCTGACTGAAAAGGTCATACCCCTCCTAAGCATAATGTTGCACTGTGAATTCATTGGCGACATCCATTTTCCGCCTCGACTTCATGGGGACCTAACCCTAACCCTAATCCCAACCCTAACCCTAACACTAAACCTCAATGCGATTCTTCCATGTATTTTACCTGGAAAGATAGAATAGCCTGACTGAAAAGGTCATACCCTCCTAAGCACAATGTTGCACTGTGAATTCATTGGAGACATCCATTTTCCGCTTCGACTTCATGGGGACCTAACCCTAACCCTAACCTAACCCTACCCATTCTGCTCCATGATTTTACTTGGAACTTCATGGGGACCTAACCTAAAAACCTGACCTGAAAAAGGCATACCCCTCCTAAGCATAATGTTGACTGTAATTCATTGAGACATCCATTTTCCTCGACTTCATTTGGGGACCTAACCTTAACCTAACCTTATCCCTCCTAAGCATAATGTTGGCTGTGAATTCATTGCGACATTTCCGCTAACACTTCATACCCTAACCCTAACCCTAATCGATTTTACCTAGAAAGGTAGAAAGCCTGATTGAAAAGGTAATACCCTCCTAAGCATAATGTTGCGCTGTGAATTCATTGCACGTTCATTTTCCGCCTCGACTTCATGGGGACCTTACCCTAACCTAACCTAACCCTAATCCCAACCCTCACCCTAACACTAAACCTCGAATCCGATTCTCACATGTATTTTACCTGGAAAGCTAGAAAAGCCTCACTGAAAAGTTCATACCCCTCCTAAGCACAATGTTGCGCTGTGAATTCATTGGCGACATCCATTTTCCGCTTCAACTTCATGGGGAGCTAACACTAAACCTAACCCTAACCATAACCGTATCCCTAAGCCTCATGCTAACCCTAACCTTCGAATGCAAATTTTCCATATATTTTACCTGGAAATGTAGGAAAGCCTGACTGAAATGGTCATACCAGTCCTAAGCATAATGTTGTACTGTGAATTCATTGGTGACATCCATATTCTGCCTCGACTTCATGCGGACCTAACCCTAACCCTAATCCCAACCCTAACCCTAACCCTAACACTAAACCTCGAATGCGATTCTTCCATGTATTTTACCTGGAAAGATAGAATAGCCTGACTGAAAAGGTCATACCCCTCCTAAGCACAATGTTGCATTGTGAATTCATTGGAGACATCCATTTTCCGCTTCGACTTCATGGGGACCTAAACCTAACCCTAATGCTAACCCTAACCCTAACCCTCCTAAGCATAATGTTGCGCTGTGAATTCATTGGCGACATTCATTTTCTTCCTTGACTTCATGGGGCCCAACCCTAACCATAACCCTAACCCGAACCCTATTGGTCATGTTCTTTCATTACCCAAACTAGGTACCATCATCAGTGCTAGAAGGGAGTAGGGTGTGTGGAATGGAGGAGGGTGGGGGAGAGGAGAAGAGGGGGAGGGGGAGGAAGACTGTGGGGTCAAGGGTGCTCTTTGAGCTTGGTTATTATCTTTAATTACCCAAATTAAGTACCATCATCAGTGCTAGAAGGGAGTAGGGTGTGTGGAATGGAGGAGGGTGGGGGAAGGGGAGAAGAGGGGGAGGGGGGAAGGGGAGAAGGGGAAAAGAGGGGGAGGGGGAGGAAAGGCATCTAAATAGATAGGTTTCTAAATAGATAGGATTCTATTGAATCACGTGACTCCATACACGTGTCCCAGTACACGTCTTTGAACAAGTACCCAAGCAGTCACACGTCACAATAGACACGCACACAATTGAATACGTATCTGAAAACACGTATCGAAGCCAACACGTGTTTCCACACACGCATTTAAGTGCACACATAGCCCGATACACGTATCGCAGTGTTTGCACATACCCAGGCACCGAGATACGTATTTACAGAACCCGTGTATAAATATAGGCCCTCTGAGCACACGTGTCACAGGAAACAAATATCTACCCGGATGCGTGTATTTAGATACGTATCTGCTCTGATACGTGTCTGCTTCTAACCCATTACCCTTAGATACGTATCTAACTGATCCGTGTCTATATACAAGCCGTATAAGCACACGTGTCTACGCAAACACGTATCTACCGGATACGTATCCAAATACACGTAACTACCCGGATACGTGTATTTGGATACGTATCTGACCTGATACGTGTCTGTTTATAACCCATCCCAATTAGATACGCATCTAAGGGATCCGTGTCTACATATAAGCCGTCCTAGGTAGATACGTGTCCAACTAGAAGGAAATGGGATGGGCACAATGTAATCGATCTGGTATGGGTCTGTAATAGGAGACCACCCCCATTAGATGCGTAACCAGTAGGGGAGTGGTCGGTAAGCCTATCGATTAGCTACGTTTCTGGTTGGCGACGCTAGGGGGCCTCAGGGCTCCACTGTACAGAGGGCTGGCCTGGGAGGTGCCTGATCCGGCGTCACGGGTTATCTATTTAGATACCTTTCTATTTAGAAACGTAGCTAATCGATAGGCTTACCGACCACTCCCCTACTGGTTACGCATCTAATGGGGGTGGTCTCCTATTACAGACCCATACCAGATCGATTACATTGTGCCCATCCCATTTCCTTCTAGTTGGACACGTATCTACCTAGGACGGCTTATATGTAGACACGGATCCCTTAGATGCGTATCTAATTGGGATGGGTTATAAACAGACACGTATCAGGTCAGATACGTATCCAAATACACGTATCCGGGTAGTTACGTGTATTTGAGATACGTGTTTGCGTAGACACGTGTGCTTATACGGCTTGTATATAGACACGGATCAGTTAGATACGTATCTAAGGGTAATGGGTTAGAAGCAGACACGTATCAGAGCAGATACGTATCTAAATACACGCATCCGGGTAGATATTTGTTTCCTGTGACACGTGTGCTCAGAGGGCCTATATTTATACACGGGTTCTGTAAATACGTATCTCGGTCTGCCTGGGTATGTGCAAACACGTATATACTGCGATACGTGTATCGGGCTACGTGTGCACTTAAATGCGTGTGTGGAGACACGTGTTGGCTTCGATACGTGTTTTCAGATACGTATTCAATTGTGTGCGTGTCTATTGTGACGTGTGACTGCTTGGGTACGTGTTCAAAGACGTGTACTGGGACACGTGTATGGAGTCACGTGATTCAATAGAATCCTATCTATTTAGAAACCTATCTATTTAGATGCCTTTCCTCCCCCTCCCCCTCTTCTCCTCTTCTCCCCTTTCCCCACCCTCCTCCATTCCACACACCCTACTCCCTTCTAGCACTGATGATGGTACCTAGTTTGGGTAATGAAAGATAATAACCAAGCTCAAAGAGCACCCTTGACCCCACAGTCTTCCTCCCCCTCCCCCTCTTCTCCCCTTCCCCCACCCTCCTCCATTCCACACACTCTACTCCCTTCTTGCACTGATGATGGTACTTAGTTTTGGTAATGAAAGATAATAACCAAGCTCAAAGAGCACCCTTGACCCCAAAGTCTTCGTCCCCCTCCCCCTCTTCTCCCCTTCCCCCACCCTCCTCCATTCCACACACCCTACTCCCTTCTAGCACTGATGATGGTACTTAGTTTTGGTAATGAAAGATAATAACCAAGCTCAAAGAGCACCCTTGACCCCACAGTCTTCCTCCCCCTCCCCCTCTTCTCCCCTTCCCCCAACCTCCTCCATTGCACACACCCTACTCCCTTCTAGCACTGATGATGGTACTTAATTTGGGTAATTAAAGATAATAACCAAGCTGGCCCTGGCCTGCCCCCTGGCCCTCCCCCTTTCAGTCTCAGTGTGTAGCAACCTTTGGATAATGGGGTTTCTAAATAGAAAGGTATCTAAATAGAAAGGTATCTAAATAGATAAACCGTGACGCCGGATCAGGCACCTCCCAGGCCAGCCCTCTGGAGTCACGTGATTCAATAGAATCCTATCTATTTAGATGCCTTTCTATTTAGAAACCATTGTGACCTCGGTATGCGCCTCCCATTGAATAAACCCCTCCCAGATAGGCACGGGCCTGGTTACACGCATGTACTTAGATACGTATTCATATGCGTGTATTGCAACACGTGTCCTTATACACGGTTCTAAATAGAAACCTTTCTAAATAGATACCTTTCTATTTAGAAACCCGTGTGGCCTGGGTATGCTCCTCCCTATTAAAGTAACCCTCCCAATCAGACACCCCTTGTTCCAGGAGACCCTCCTCAATATAGACCCCCACCACGTTTCCAAAGAGATACCTTTCTATTTAGATACCTTTCTATTTAGATACCTTTCTATTTAGAAACCCCATTATCCAAAGGTTTGGAATAGAGGAGGCTGGGGGAAGGGGAGAAAAGGGGGAGGAAGAGGGGAGGGGAGGGAGACTGTGGGGTCAAGGGTGCTCTTTGAGCTTGGTTATTTTCTTTAATTACCCAAACTTTGTACCATCATCAGTGCTAGAAGGGAGTAGGGTGTGTGCAATGGAGGAGGTTGGGGGAAGGGGAGAAGAGGGGGAGGGGAGGAAGACTTTGGGGTCAAGAGTGCTCTTTGAGCTTAGTTATTTTCTTTCATTACCCAAACTAGGTATCATCATCAGTGCTAGAAGGGATTAGGGAGTGTGGAATGGAGGAGGGTGGGGGAAGGGGAGAAGAGGGCGAGGGAGGAAGACTGTGGGATCAAGAATGCTCTTTGAGCTTGGTTATTTTCTTTTATTACCCAAAATGTCCCCAACTACGGCTGTGGGAGGAAGGACAACCTCCTGGCTCTGATTGATGGAGCTGCCAGGGACATCTCCATCCAGATGTCAATGTTTGTAGGCACCTGCAAAGTCCCACAGGTTTGTGTGTTTTTCTCTATCTGGTAAGGTGAGTGGGGTGGTGGGGATGAACAACAGATCCAATATCTTCATAGAATTCAAGAGCTGTTTTTCAGAATATTAGGGAACATATCAACTATGTTTTAGTCTATTATGTTCATCTTCATATTGACCATTAAAGGCCTGAAGAGCCATAAGGTCCCTAGAGGATATTCTACTGAATATTCTACTATTGAAAAACTATCCAGGTTTTGAGGTCCTCCATTAGCATATTCATTTTCACATATCAATAATATCTGCCTTATCCAATTGGAATCAAGTTGGCAATAGTCCTGTCTATGTATAAAAAATATTCAGACCAAGAAGAGTATCTTTGGGATGGATAAAAGGAGTTCAGCTCCTGCCCTCATAGATAATTGTTAATTTACACAATTTCTGCTTTGTATAAATTCAGGGTATATAATTATTGGGTTAAAATTAAAGTGATGAAACAGACATAGTCCCCAAACAGACAAAATTTCAATTAAACACTTATTGGATTGTACAACTGTCAATTTCTGTTAGCAGTTGTGGTCTCTTAGTCTCTTGTACATCTAGAGAAGAAGCTGAAAAATTGCTTCACAAAGAATTTGGGATATAGAAGCTGAGAAAGAGGTTTTAGTACTCAAAAATAGCATATAATACAGCCCTATATCTTAGATCCAGACATTTTATCTAACATCTGCTAATTTGAATCTAATTGTTGAAATTGTATGGGTGACACAGAAATTTACATTGCATTTTTTATTTTTATTTTTTGTTTAATATGATTTTGTGTTCCATTTTTACAGACAATCTTGTTAATATTCTGTCTTAAATATTCTAAACCATGACTAAGGAACAAACTATTCTTATATATTCATCAAAACAAAATTGGGTTTGTCAATAACTAATATTTTGGAGTTGATCTGGACCACATTATAACACAGCATTCTTCATTACTTTTTCAGATCAGTGCTCTAATTCCTTCAGAGGCTCTGAGTGATAAAAGCAAATTCCCCTTTTTCCACCCATTGTTCCCCAAAGAAGGATTCCACTACCCAGCAATTGTCCAGCTGCTCCTCCATTTCAGATGGACCCTGATTGGTCTCTTTGCTTCAGACACAGAGAATGGAGAGAATTTCATGAGGACTTTCCTTCCGATGCTTGTCAGGAATGGAATTTGTGTGGTTATATCACAACGATTCACAAAAACTGGACAAACAGCACCCTTCGGGAGGCCCTTTCTAAGTGGAGACAAGTCAATGTCTGTTCACTTTATGGAATTTATTTCCATCTGGAACAGAATTCTTCCTTTCCATTTAACACTCAGGCATTTGCCAGGACCCATTGAAGGGAAAGTCTGGATCCTCACAAGTTTTTCAGGGTATTCATTAACGAAGCACATAATTCTCAAATACATCCAAAGTATTTTGAAGTTTAGTTATGTGGTAAAAAAAAAAAGGCCAATGGATGCTGCCTTTGAACCCTATTTCTTTCTGGAAGATCAGTTTCAAGATCATTATTTCCGCTGTTCCCTTTCCAAGCACGTCTTTTCTGTCAAAGGCCGCAGAAGATGCACCCAGAAAGCCCCACTAGAGACCCAGGCAAAAAGGAACAGAAGACGGATCATTACTAACCGCCAATGGTACCGTATCATTCAGACTCTGGCCCAGGCCATGAATGCCGCCTATTCCTCCAGATCGAGGAGGGGAAGGAAGGAGGGAGAAAAGAGGTTGGGGGCTCCGAGGCTGCAGCCGTGGCAGGTATGGGGGGTCCCGATAGGGATCCATTAATCTGAGTCCTTTTTTTTTTTTTTATTTTTTTTATTTTTTATTTTTTGCTTTTATTTTAAAGGGAAAGCCTCAGAATTTCTCCTTTTTCTTTTCTTTTTCCTTTTTTCACTGGGATTTTTGCTTCTTCCATCTATGTTTTTGGTCTATTTTGGTTTCTTTTTATTATTGAGATTCTTTGATTGGATTAAGGTGTAAAGAACCTGAAGAAACTTTTATTTTGGTTTTTTTTTCTTATTATTATTGGGCTTTTTCCTTTTTCTTATTTTTATTCTTTACTGTGGATTATAATTGACCATTTCATAATTGGATTAGGGTCCAGAAGAACCTGAAGAATTTTTTTTCCCTTTCCTTTTTCCTTTACTACCATTGGGCTTTTTACTATTGGGCTTTTTATTCCCTACTATTTCTATTTTTCATTTTGGATTATAACTGGCCACTTTACCAATTGGATTAAAGTTTAAAAGAACTTGAAGGTTGTGAATCATTTAAAATGAGTAGGAAACTCATACCTTCTGCCGTTTCTACTTCTACTTCTGCCTCCCCGCCAGCTGGAGGACAACGTTTAATTCAGACAATGTTAAAGCAAGATAAAGAACAAGAAAAAGTAACTCTACAGATGATTATGCAAGGAATCCAAGATCTCAAGACAAAATCAGACACCATTGAACAAAGAATAGAGAACATTGAACAAAGAACAGGAAAGACCGATGAAAAAAATTGAAAATATTCAACAAATGATGGCGAAGTATGCTGAGAGATTCCAAAAAATTGAAGAAGAAGATAAACAAAGAGAGAAGATTGGAAATATTGACAGCAGATTAACAGTGGTTGAACAAGATAAAAGTGGGATGCTGAAGTGGGAGATGGACAGGTCAGAATTCTAAGATTTCAAAATATAGAGGAAGAAAAAGGACAAAATTTAGCTGCGATAATGATAGAAATTCTGGCTGAAGCTTTGGAAATAACAGAGGAAAAGATGGTGGATGGAGTAGATGAGGTATACCGAGTTTTTACAAGATATGCTATGAGAAACAATTTACCAAGAGAAGTTCACATCAGATTTACCAAAAAATCCATTAAAACACAAATATTACAAGTGGCAAGAGAGAAGACGTTGAAATACAAAGACAAGGAGATTGTGGTCTTAAAACAAATACCTAGAAGAGTGAGAGAGATGAGAAGAGAATATCGATTTTTGACTAAAATGCTACTGAAAAAGGAGGTGAATTATAGATGGTTGATTCCAGAAGGACTAATGTTTACATGGCAAGAACAGAGACATAGAATTGATTCAACTGAGAAAGCAGAACTTTTTACGCAGAATTTTTGGAAGGAGAGAGGAAGAGACAGAAAAAGAGGTCTCACTAATCGAATTCCAAGAGGACCAAATGGGGACTGAAAAAGAAGAAGGCGCAGTAGGTGGACAGGTGGAAATCAAAGAACAACGTGAACCAAGATCTACGAGAGCTGTCAAACCTAATTACAAAATATAATCATGGAAGAGAAAAAACTGATTACAATGAATATAAATGGACTTAATTCAGCTGTTAAAAGAAGGAAAATTTTTCATAAATTAGAGAAATTAAAATTTGATATAATTTGTTTACAAGAAGTAAATATTAAAAAACAACATGAACAATTGTTAGTACAGCCAAAATTAGGGAAAATATTTACTTCCTTGACTCAATGTAAGAAAAGAGGAGTGGTTTTATACATTAAAGAGGCTATCCCAGAAAAATTGATTTATACTGATGAAGATGGAAGAGTATTAATGGTGGAAATAATGGACAATAATATAAAAACACTCTTGATTGCAATTTATGCTCTGAATGATAAACAAGAAGAATTCTATAAAAAATTACACATGAAAATAATTGGACTGGACTATGCCAATATAGTTATGATGGGAGATTTTAATGGAATTGTGGACAATAAACTGGACTATACAGCAATAACAGCAAAGCAAAACAGAAAGACTCTCCCTAAATCCTTTTTTAAAATGATAGATGAATTAAATTTAAAAGATATATGGAGAGAAAGAAATGCTAAAACTAAACAATACACTTTTTATTCAAACAGACATTTATCATGGTCCAGATTAGATATGATTTGGATCTCAACAGAATTAATATCTAATATTCAAGAAATAAATATTGAAACAAGTACTTGGGCAGACCATAATCCAATGACAATTAAATGGAAAGGACAAAAAAAAAGATCGAGATGGACGCTAAATAACACTATTTTAAAGGAAAAAGATTTTACACAATGGATCGAGAAAGAACTGGCTTTTTTCTTTAGAGAAAATAAAAAAGAAGATACTTCAATTCAGAATGTTTGGGATACAATGAAGGCATACGCTAGAGCTTGATAATAGACTACATAAGAAAAAGAATATTAGGAAAAGGCAAGCCACTAAAGTTTTGGAAGATGAGTATAAAAGACTTGAAAAAGGACTACAGAAAATGCCACAGAAAAAAGATATTAAACTAAAATTGGACATAATTAAACATAAAATGGGTCTAATAGAGAAAGAAGAATTGGCACAGAAAATTAGAAGTGCTAAACAGAACTACTTTGAAGATGCAAATAAACCAGGTAGATGGCTACCATATAAATTGAGAAAGGAGAAAGAAGCAAGGAAAATATCGCAGTTAATAGATGATCAAGGCCAAGTTTGCTATGGCAATAAAGAGAAAAAGGAAATTATTCGAGACTTCTACGGGCAACTATATAAGCAAGAGAATATTGATGAGGAAAAAGTCAAACAGTATCTACAGAATGCTAACCTGCCTAAGATATCCAAAGAGACTGAAGAAATGTTAGAAAGCAATATAACAATGATGGAATTAACTGAAGCACTTAAGAAACAAAATAATGGGAAAGCACCAGGCCCAGATGGGCTTCCGGCAGAATTCTATAAAACACTACAAGAATCATTGAGCATTCCATTGTTAGAAGTCATGAATGAAGCTATGTCAAAGAAGATGATACCTAAAACATGGTCAGAGGCTTATATTACACTTATTCCAAAAGAAGAGGCTGATCCACTGCAAATTAAGAACTATAGACCTATTTCTTTATTAAACGCAGACTATAAAATCTTTGCTTCAATTTTAGCAATTTTAGCAGAAAGACTTAAAAAATATCTAAATAACTTTATACATCCAGATCAAAATGGATTTCTGCCAAAATGGATTTCTGCCAAAGAGACAAATTAAAGACAATATGAGAGTAATCCTGGATACTGTGGAATATTATGAGGCACATCCCGAAAAGCAAATGGCTTTGATATTCCTAGATGCCCAAAAGGCATTTGATAATGTGAATTGGAGATTTATGTTACTACTATTGGAACAAATGGGTTTTGCCAGAAAATTTATTCAAGCAATAGAAGCCATATACCATAAGCAAACGGCAAAGGTAATGATAGAGGGAGAATTCACAGATTTTATTAATATAAGAAAAGGCACAAGACAAGGATGCCCCCTATCACCTTTGCTATTTGTATTGACTTTGGAAGTGTTGAATAGAAATATTAGAGATGATAAAAGCATAAAAGGAATGAAAATTAAAAAGGAAGAATTTAAATTGCAAGCCTTTGCGGATGATTTAGCTTTTATTTTGGAAGACCCGTTAGAAACAGCTCCAAAACTATTGGAAAAGATAGAGACATATGGTGAGGTGGCTGGTCTGAAAATAAATAAAGATAAAACAAAGATCTTGACAAAGAATATGTTACAAAGACAAAGAGAAGAACTGGCAGACCTATTGAAAATTCAAGTCACGAACAAGGTCAAGTATCTGGGGATATATTTGACATCAAGATGTAGTACATTAAAAGAGAATAATTATATTAAACTTAAACAACAGATAGCCTTAGATTTGAAGAAATGGGAAAATTTACAATTGTCAATAATAGGGAGAATCTCAACAATTAAGATGAATATTTTACCCAGAATCTTATATTTGTTTCAAACAATACCAATTAGGCTCGGAAAAGACTATTTTGAAGACTTAAATAAAATTGTGTTGAAGTATATATGGCAAGGTAAGAAAGCGAGAATAAAGCTAAAACTCTTACAAGATGCTAGAATTAGAGGAGGATTTGGTTTGCCTAATTGGGAGTTGTGCTATCAAGCTGCAAATTTGATGTGGGCCAAGAAATGGATAACATTAAGAAAGACCAGATTGTTGACATTAGAAGGTCATGATTTGCTGTTGGGTTGGCATGCCTTTTTATGGTATAAGGGAACTAAAACACAGGGTTATTTCAGAAGACATTATATACGGGAGTCTTTGTGGTTAAATTGGGAGAAGATCAAAAGACAATGTTATTTGAAAATTCCAGTTTGGTTATCGACCATTGAAGCATTTTCCTATCCTATAATTTAAAGAAGGAACAAACAGTTAGATATGGGGAAATATTGGATGAAAAGGGTGAACTTAAATCGATGCAAAATTTAGAGGAACAAGGTATAAAGATGAATTGGTTTTCATATGCGCAAATACATTCAAGGTATGATGAAGATTCTAAAACAGAGGGATTTTATGATAAACTGACTGATCTAGATAAGATTTTGACAGGTACTGATGAAAAGGTGATTAAAAAACTATACGGTTATTTACTGGGAATTAAACTAGAGGAAGAACAAGTTAAAGAAACTATGATTGCTTGGGGGAAGAATTTTGGATATGGGATTGATTTAGAGAAATGGCAAAAATTGTGGTCTCAAAATTATAAAATGACAATGTCAATAGCTTATAAAGAAAATTTGTATAAGATGTTTTACAGGTGGCATTTTCCCCGACAAGAATAGCAAGAATGTTCAAGAATAAATCTGAAAAATGCTGGAAATGTCATCAGATACCTGGCTCATATTACCATATGTGGTGGACTTGTGAGGACGCTAGAAAATACTGGACTAAAATTCGCATGTGGTTGGAAAAAATGACAAAGAAACACATAGATTTGAAACCAGAGATCTTTTTACTGGGAATCCTACCTGATACATATAGTAAAGATTTGAAATATCTGATTGTAAATGTATTAACAACGGCTGGGATTGTATTTGCTAAAAATTGGAAAAATAAGAAAATACCATTGCAGGAAGAAATTATTAAGAAAATATTGGAATGTGCTGAAATGAGTAGATTGACATTTGAAATTAGAGAACAAGAGAATAAACAATTCTATAAAATTTGGGACCTTTTCTATCAATGGTTGGATGATAAAATACAATAATAGAATATTTAGAATTTTAGATAATAATGAATATATAAAAAGAAGATAAAGTAGATATTTCTAATTGCAAGGCTCAGTGACAGTCAGATTCTTTCATAGACGCTGTGCAAGACAGATGCCACTCTTTCCTCCTATGGCAAGATGAAAATCATGGTCTTTGAACCCATATGTATTCCTTACTCTTGTTTGGAATATCTCCGTTAGAAAATTCATTTTGTCCTCTTTAAATTATAAATATAAATAAATGTTGTGACTCAGAGGTTTGAACCTGCTCTGTCAGAAGACATAGGCTCGAGTGATGAGGAAGATCTGGCATTAAGGTTTGAGCCTGCCTTGTTGAGTGACACAAATGTGAGCCAAGAGGAAGAGGAAGATAGGGTATTGGGGTTTGAACCTGCTTTGCTGGAAGTTTCGGAATCCTCATCCTCTCCAGGACCTTCCTCATTAGTTACACCTGTGTTGGCAGATAATCAGGAGAACATGCCAGAGTCCTTGGATGAAGATCAAACCGAAGAATCTTGGTTTGATGCAAGGAACAGACGTAAGCAGAAACGTCAAGCACAAACTGGAAGGAGACGTCGAATCAAGGACTGAGGAAAGAGACTGACACGCCCCTCAGGAAATATAAGGAGGCGTGTTAGCTTGGAATCCCCGTTCGGGTCAAACTTTGTTATTTGCGTTTGCAGTTTGGAAAAAGTTTTCTGTTTGCCGTTGGCTCTGATTTATAGTTCTGCTCATTATCTGAATTTGCTGACAGCTTCTGGGAAAACTGCCAACGACGAATTAAGCCAAAGGAAAGTTAACTCTGTTGTTCCTGATATTGTCTGTTCGTGTTTTTTCTCCTTTGGACATTTGGACTCTCACCTCGTGGCTACAGGTGAGACAGAACAAAAAAATATAAATAAATTGTATAAATAAAATTTATAATTTTTTCTACTGGTTAGCAGTGTAATTTTCAGTTTGTTTGATTATAAGTAGGTTTTGTTTATTTTCTTTTATAAAATAAAGTCTATCAATGTAATACTTCCTATTTGACCCCTAGAATTCTCCCCAAAACCAAACTAGATCTCATTTAAAACACTTTCTATTTGATCTCTAGAATTCTCCCCAAATCCAAGTAAGGTCAATGAAACTCTAGACCTAGAAAACCTAGAACTACGCCGCCCGGTCCGATCTAAATATAGTATATAAAATCATACATTGCAATATCCTACCTGCAAATGAATACTTCAGCTTTAATTATAACAATACAAGAGCACACAATAGATACAAACTCAAGGTTAACCGCACCAAACTTGACTGCAGAAAATACCCTTCCGGTTTGCAAGGCTTCGGCAGCGGCAGGGATTCGCAACTCCGCACGATCCCTGCTGCGCTTGCTGCCGAGGTTCCTCCGATCCGTTTGGATTTGGAGGATATAGCTGCCCTGTAGAGGCAGCTGAAGATAGGGGGGATCCGGACAGGGGTTTGGGGGTGTCGCAGACCCCCTCCCCAGCCGGCAAACCCCCCTTTTCCCAAGTCGGTGGAGCGGCGGTCAGTAATGGCTGCCACAAAGAAGCCTGCAGCTGGACAAGATCGCGCAGGAGGAAGAAGGTGAAAGTTTTTTTTCTGGCTGAACCGGGACAAAGAGGAGCCTTTAAAACCTGGAAATTTGCCTTTTCTAATTGCTACATTGTTTCCCAGAAAGACTGTGCAAGCGGCGAGAAAGTTGTGAAAGGGAAAGTTATTTCTTCTCACTCTCCTTCCCTACGGAATAGCAGATGGAAATCTGGAAAACCTGCTTGGGCAAAGAAGGTAAATAAACTTAAAAATTAAAGCCAAGGGGATAAAAGATTTTGGAACATTGAAACTAAAAACTAAAAGTTTATTGCTATAAGTGGGAAGGAAGAGGTAAAAAATTTATTCTAAGACTCTATTGAAGAAGACTGCTTGAAGTTTTTAAGACTAGAAATTAATGACAATAAGGCTTAAGACTAGTATCTAAGACTTATTGAAAAAGTTTTAAGACTAGAAATTAATGACAATAAGGCTTCTAAAAATCATTTTGAAACTGTCTAATTGAATCTCACCCCAGGAGGAGGGGGGAAGAAGAAGAAGAAGAAGAAGAAGAAGAAGAAGAAGAAGAAGGAGGAGGAGGAGGAGGAGGAGGAGGAGGAGGAGGAGGAGGAGGAGGAGGAGGAGGAGGAGGAGGAGGAGGAGGAGGAGGAGGAGGAGGAGGAAGAAGAAGAAGAAGAAGAAGAAGAAGAAGAAGAAGAAGAAGAAGAAGAAGAAGAAGAAGAAGAAGAAGAAGAAGAAGAAGAAGAAGAAGAAGAAGAAGAAGAAGAAGAAGAAGAAGAAGAAAGTGTTAACGGAACAGTTTGTTCTGATTTGGATTGCTTTGTGACTTTCTGACTTTGGGATTTTGGGGGGACTATTCCTTGAAGGACTAAAAACATTTGGGTTGCTCCTTTAAAAATAAAATAATAATAATAATAAAAAATGGCATTATCTGTGCAAGAATTACAAAAACTACAACAAGAGAAACAAGAAGGTAAGGGCTCTCTTGGATCTACCTTTCGTTTTTTGGAAATGGCGATTTTTACATACCAAGAAATACAAGAACAAGAGGACCGGGATGAAGAAGGAGAAGCCATCTTTAATGGACAAAAAATCATAGCCCAAAAGAACAAGGGGGGGAAGAAAAGGGAGAATTTAGAACTTAAAAAAGCAACCAAGAAAGGGAAAAATAAGATGAAAAATCGATACAATGCCAGAAAGCAACAGAAAAGAGAAACAACAGAGAGGGAAGATTCAAAAAGTGGAACTTGAGAGATGGGGGGGCAAAAAGATCAAAAAGATCAGAATTGATAAGAAAGGAAGGGAAAAAGGAAAGAGAAGCCATAAAGGTTTAAAACAAGATGAAAAAAAAAGGCTTTTTTCAGAGACAAAGGGTAAAATTTAAATTAAAAAATATATGATTCTGCAAAAATATCTAAGATTGTATTGTAGATATTAGTATTTGAAATTGAGTTAGAAAATTGAAATATTATATGAGTTAATAATGTATCAAAGGGAATATATAAAATGTTTAAGAGTAAATAATAGAGTCTAATTTTCTGTGGAATGCTGTTCTGATCATACTATAAACTCAAGCCCTTTT
Source organism: Notechis scutatus (assembly GCF_049901735.1). Taxonomy (NCBI): domain Eukaryota; kingdom Metazoa; phylum Chordata; class Lepidosauria; order Squamata; family Elapidae; genus Notechis; species Notechis scutatus. The sequence goes on from NC_142014.1 coordinate 1,223,560, forward strand.
TTATTTTTGTTTTATTATTATACTTTGTGCTAAGCAGAATCAGTATGGAAAGTATGTATTATTTCAAGTATCAAATCTAGGGGAAAGATAAAAGTTGTCATGCTTCAACCAGTGATTACAGGAGAAATATTGTATTGGAAAGAAAAGATAAATAGATAATTGAAGAAAACAGACAAAAGATACAAGTATAATTATTTAAAATGAGATGAAATAAATATAATAGAATTATGAGAGTGAATAGAGGAGAGAAAATATATAGAAAATACAGAATGTTTTTTTTTTAAATAAAAGTTTTTATTAATTTTAACGACAAACAAAAACACAAAAAACATAAAACATAACATAAAAAACATCATCATTCTTCATATATTTACAGACAGTGTATCGGTTTGTTTACCACTCCTTTTTGTGCATCCATTTCATAGTCATCATAATAATTATGTTACATAATAACTCATATTATCAATCAACAATTATATATCCTAATATCATTATTAAACAATCATTTGACTATAATTTTACTAATTCATACTTAAGCGAGATAACTGTAATTTAGTTACTTTATTTTATAACAAATCATAAAATCATACCAAGTCTATCTTAATAAAATATTCTAAAAGTGTTATCAAGACCAAGAAAAAATGTATATTCGTTATTTCCTAAATTTCTAACTATTCTATTATTATATTGTATTATCTAACCATTGATAAAAAAGATCCCAAACTTCATAAAATTGTTTATCTTCTTGTTCTCTAATTTCAAATGTCAATCTACTCATTTCAGCACATTCCAATATTTTCTTAATAATTTCTTCCTCTAATGGTATTTTCTCACTCTTCCAATTTTTAGCAAATATAATTCTAGCCGCTGTTAATACATTTACAATCAAATACTTTAAGTTTTTATTATATGTATCAGGTAAGATTCCCAATAAAAAAATCTCTGGCTTCAAATCTATATGTTTCTTTGTCATTTTTTCCAACCATATGCGAATTCTAGTCCAGTATTTCCTGGCCTCCTCACAAGTCCACCACATATGGTAATATGAACCAGGAATCTGATGACATTTCCAGCACTTTTCAGAATGTTAATTAAGATATGAGGTAGTATATTGAGTGAGTATGAACTTGATTTATGTCTAAATAAAAAGAGGTAACCCGGGGTAAGCCGCTTTCCAAAAAGAAGTTTTAGGTATTTATGTTTTGTGTTTTGTATGTCCATGTTTGAATTAATAAAATCTTAGAAGAATGTAAGAAGAATGTTGGAAGAGAATAATGAAATTGTAAATAAGACAGATGGATATAAAGAATGTATACAATCTAAAGTAAAAGAAATATAATTTCAATAATAGAAGGAAAGGGAGAAACAAAGAGAAGCTGGGATAAGATATGAAGCTGAATAGATAAGGTAAATATATATATTAAATCGTGCTTGTATGGAAATGTGATAATTTGGAATTATTCTGTCTTTAAATAAGATCTTTTATTGATCTCTTCAGAAAAGATCTCTTATGTTATTACATTCTATGCTTTGTTTGTTTGTGTATTGTTTTGTAAAAATTAATAAAATTTGTTTAAAAAAAAACCAATACAAGAGCACACAATAGATACAAACTCAAGGTTAACCGCCCCAAACTTGACTGCAGAAAATACGACTTCAGCAACAGAGTGGTCAATGTTTGGAATACTCTACCTGACTCTGTGGTTTCTTCCCCAAACCCCCAAAACTTTAACCTTAGACTGCTACTATTGACCTCATCCCCTTCATAAGAGGCCTGTAAGGGCATGCATAAGCGCACCTATCGTGCCTACCATCCCTGTCCTATTGTTTTTTTATTTTTCTTGTAAGTATCTATCTCATGTATTCAAAACTACAGTATATTTATTCTTATACCTGTATCTTGTAAGCGATTGACAAATCAAATAAATACTAAAAAAAAAAGTCCAGTATATTAACTGCCAGGTGGCAGGACTCAGGATGTTTGCATAAAAAGATTATATGATTCATTGTTAACTTCTAATAACATAGGTTCCTATGAAGATTCTACACATTATACTGGAAATAATTACCATCCTAGCACTTCCCTCAACTTCATATACCTAACTACATTTTTCTAAAAAAAATTATATCCTTCTTATGCTCTTTTTAATGAAATTAAGAAATACTTTTGTGAAATGCCCAAGGTATCAGCTGTTATCCAAAGAAGGCATTTCTTGTAAGATAAAAGGACAAAATATTAAAGAAATATTGCTTTTTTGCTTTCTCAGATACGGAAAAATGCACCAAGTGTCAGATGATAAATATCCAAATGAGGACAGAATCTGTGCTCTATAGAATTGCCTTTTCAAGGAAATGGAACTTACTCTCGATCAAACAATTTGGATTGTTTCATTTTTGCCATATCAGCTTTAACAAGCTGAGTTCTCAGGCCTTCAATTTCCTCCTTATATAATCCAACACCTTTATCCACCAGGGCCTAGTAAGAAAAAGAAAAACATGATCTCTTGAGAAGACAACAACAGTTGTATATTTCCAAGTGCCCAATAAGCACTTTAGAAAATGAAATCATATTTACATATTAGATAATAGACTTTTAGTAAAAATGAGCTACATACCTCTTCAGATCAAAGTAATAATGTCAGGACCCTTTTCAGATGGAGGTTTGGATCCAGCAAGAGATCAGAGTTAGCACCCTGTGGTGCTAACAGTTGGTGCCTTATCTGATCTGCAGGAAATTGTCCTTCCATGGTTTCATTCCACAAATAACTGAATTGCATTAAAAATACTAGAGAACACCAGAGAATGGGCCAAAGTTGTAGAGCACTTTCATTTTCTTTGAGGAGGAGTATGTTTAGCCACAAGCAAGGCTGGGAGGAAGCATAACATTGTGAGCTGATAATTCCTTTGTATAAACTTGCCTTCCAGTGTCCAGCAGCCCAGAACATTGCATAAGTTTTATATAGGAATTGCAGAGAGAAAATGTGAAGATCTAAGACATTTGTGTGAATCCCATGAATAAATATTTTACTCCCAACATGAGAAGTCACTTATACATACAATACCCTGAGTGCTTCTCTCTCACTTAATGCATTTCTTAAGCAATTTTCTTTTTCCTCTAATGCAGCTTGAAGCTTGATGACTTCACTCCTGGAAGCTTTCACATTAAGTTTCATTTCTAGTATGGCTATTGTTTTCTCTTTTCCTGGAGATTCTTACTTCCTTCATTTATTATGCTTTCTAGTTCTTGGATTTTCAACTGCAGATTCTTTGAAAAAGAAAGTGTGTTATTAGAAAATGGAACACCACTTCCAGATTTTATTTTCAAAGGTGGAAAAAACGTTTAGCTGTTATTGGTGATAACTCCGATACATGTAGAGTTAATTGGATCTGAAGCTCTGAAGATCACAATGATTCCAATATTTTGAATGCTGGGCTCTTTATAAAAAAAAGTGTGGCCTGAAAACAGTGAAAACGATCAGAAAAACAATAGTAAGAGATGCAGCATCAAAGGAAGACGAATATAAGCAAAACTAATTCCCAACAGTGTACTTCCTCATTTATAAAAGGTAACCCGGTGCCATTTCATGCATCGATTGGGAAAACACTCTTTATTTTTATATGGCAGAGATTACCCAATATCATGTTTCCTGCAACCACAGATTTATAAGCGTCATCCTATAGATTTATTTTAAATCAAAATGTCATGATTTGTCAAAGTCTGCCTCATTGATGTCTGTTCTTTTCAACTAAAAAAGTTGGATAAAACTTATTCTCTCAGGAAACCTATTTAAGAACTAGAATGGATTTGGGAACATCATATATTTGGGAAAGCAGAGACTAAATAGAAATTTAATAAATGGCATACCAGGAAAAGCTGCATAGAAAAGAACTAAGCATTAATCAGATTAGACAAATGAAGAGACATCAGGCTGAGGTGTCAAACAGGAGTTTAACAAAAACACACCTTTGTATCTTGTTCGGTTGCTTCCAGTTTATATCTTAGCTTATGGTTTTCTTCTTCTCGTGACGTATTAGCAACACCACAGGATTTTTGATCTTTTTCTAACATATCTAACTGTAGAATCGGTTCCTTTGTTTCTTCTCTACATGCTTTCAGAGTAGCATCAATCTCTCTGCAGTAGTTGGCATTTATGGCTTCCAGCGCAGATCTAGCTTGAAAATAGGGCTGTAATATAAAGGCAGCGATAAATCTTAAGGGAGGTATGTTACATTGCTATCTCTTACATAGAGTCATCCAATTACACCAGAACACACCTTCTGCAAACTAGATCAACGTCCAATAATCCAAGTTGCTTTGGATTATTAAACTATAAGAAACACGCAACTACATGTACAGCATTATCTCCAAGCGCACCCTTGACAAGGCAAAAACAATAATATTGTGCTACACCTTTTAAATCTGCATCTCGTACCTGAGCTTTGGGCCGTAGAAATTGATTAATGGACTGAAACTTTTCAATATTTTGCTTTGTTGTTGCCTCAAAGCCTTGGAAATCAACATATGAGCACCGTTCCAAATACTGTTCCACCTCAGTGTTCTTATGTTCCAACTCTTGTAACGTAACCTCTGTGCTACCGAGTTCTTCTTCCATTTCAGAAACTTCTTTTGACATTTGCTGCGCCAAGAAATACATAAAAATGATCTGGTTTGTCAAGACATGTATCATGACTTATTTTTTGCAGCATGGTAACTGGGAAGAGAATTTATGCAGAAACCTTTTAACACAGATACAGTATTAACCCTTCTAGCTCAATTAACCACACTGAAAAGAAACGTTTAAGCTGATTTATCTTCCCACCTGTCCAAAGAGCCATCATAGTGGGAATGAAATACCAATAGATACATTATTTTCTTCTTGCAAGTTTTAATTGGACATGCCAAGGGCTGATTTTGAAAAATGCTGTACCTTTAGGAAAAATGCTTAACTCTGGTTTAGTATTCCTTCTTCTGTGCCATCTTGAATATAATTGACAAAGTAGCCTCCCCCCCCCCCCAAATTATGTAAATATTTATTTTTGTCAAACAGAATGTTCAACTTTTTATATGATGGTTTCATTTACATTTTTTTAAATTCTTCTCTCAGAAACTGCCCTGAGCTCTCTTGGAAAGAAAAGCAGTATTGACAGCATCTATTATTACATCGAGATAAAAACCCAAAGGTGCTTTATTTCAAGAGGCAATTGGACTTTCTGGTTTTTCTTTGAATATGTTTTGCAAGAACTTCTTCAGCTCTTGAAAAAGCACCCATGGGACAACCATGACCCGGAGGACTAAGAATCTCCATAGGCATCAAAGGTAAAAAGTTTTAACTTGTTAATAACCTGTCTTCCATGAAGCATAGGTATTTTTCCTTTTGAATCCAGGTGCGAAAGGTAACAGAAAAAAAAAGCCAGTGGCTCTCTAGTCCTTCACTGACTTCTGAAAGACCTTGGCTTTTCAATGGCATTGTACAATATCATTGTGGATCAGAGGCAGAACCTTTGCGGCATCAGCCTTAGTAGCCTATTGACTTCTGGAACACAAGTCTCCAGGAAATGGCTCTAAAGACTGACCTTAACTCGGAGCCGTGGTGGCGCAGTAGTTAGAGTTCAGTACTGCAGGCTACTTCTGCTGCCTGCAATTTGGCAGTTTGAATCACATCAGGCTCAAGGTTGACTCAGCCTTCTATCCTTCCGAGGTCGGTATAAAATGAGGAGCCAAATTGTTGGGGGAAATATGCTGACTCTGTAAACTACTGAGAGAGGGCTGTAAAGCATTATAAAGTGGTATATAAGTCTAAGTGCTATTGCTTTTGCTATTAACTCATCATCTCAGCAGAGATAAGACTAGCCCCCACTTTGACCCTGTTTCACAAGGCTCTGAAGACCTTGGCTTTGCCAATGGGCCTGGGGAATCTGGAGTGGGATAGGTCTCATCAAGGGGCTTCTTTAACTGATTGCTGTTGCCAGGGAGCTGCAGGGTTATTGCTTTTATTGTTGTATAACCAACAAATGTACATTTTCTAATTAAATAGTTTTTTAAAAAAATCAGCAAATGATGGAAGTCATTATCACAGCCCACAACACAGGATGACAAATATTTCAGGTTCTGTTATGCAATGGTCAAGATGCTTCCATATCCAAATGTTGTGGGAGTGTGTGAAATTTTCCAAATGCATGTTATTTTGGCCATTTCATTCTTCTGAACTGTAGTTTAGTTGAGGGAGGGGTTTGGAAATGGTGCTTGGAGACGTAGCAATGTCCTGGCAATGTTGCTTTCCCCAACTCCAGTCCCAAGCAGGCAATCTTTGGAAAACCATTACCTCAGTGAGACCATCCAAGCTCTGCATCAGTTCAGAGAGACCAGGCTGCTGCGATCCAGGTCCCTGCTGTTTCAAGTGAGGCTTTCCGAGTTCCTGAATTTGCATTCGCTGTGCATGTTGATTTTTTCGCTCATCAAGCAGCTCCCTTGTGTACTTGCTGACGTTTGTGTAGTATTCCTTTCTTTTGTCGCACAAGCAGCTAAACAAGTACTGCTGGAGATGAAGAAGTTAATTAAGAGCTGTGGTGGTATAGTGGTTAAACTGCAGTATTACAGGCTGACTCTGCCCATAGGCAGGAATTCGATCCTGGAACTCCTCCTCAAGGTTGACTCAGCCTTCCATCCTTCCGAGGTGGGTAAAATGAGGACCCAGATTGTTGGAGGCAATATGCTGATTCTGTAAACTGCTTAGAGAGGGGCTGAAAAGAACTATGAAGTAGTATACAAGTTTAAGTGCTATTGCTATTACTAACCGAACACAAGAGCTCAAAAACTAGTTGAGTTTAGTAATTTATCTTGGGATAAGCTGCACACACACATTTTAGCTTTACTCCGTAACTAAACTTAAACTTTACAATACGTTTGTTCAGCTTTCAAAGGTGCCACAAAACCTGTCTTCTTTAATGTGGGCTACCACCCCTATTAAAAACTGCAACAGCCTGTTCTTTTTCCCACTTATTGAATCATACGTTGCCCATCGTTGAAGAGAGTTTGTGGTGTTTGTTCCTGAGGTGCAGAACTGGCTGTTCCTAAGATACCAATAGACTACAAACAACAGAATTGTGGACTGGATCAACTTTCCCAACCTGGGTGCCCTCCGGATATATAGACATTGTCTCAAATTCCCAACAAAGGGTTGCTGGCTAGGGAATTCTGGGAAGGTTGAGCTAGATAGACCTCTGCTCTGATACAAGAGAGATCTGCCTTAAAACCTGAACATATTTACATTTACTGACTGTTAAAAGTTGTTAATATATTTATGGCCACTGCAGCATCCCCATGGTCTTGTGATCAAAATTAAGATCCTTGGTAACTAGCTCATATTTATGATGGTTACAGAGTCCCGGGTCATGTAATCACCTTTACGGCCTTCTGACAAGCAAACTTAATGGAGAAGCCATTATCACTTAACAACTGTGATACTAACTTAACAACCGTGTTGATTCACTGACTATGACAGGAAAGGTCGTAATATGGGACAAAACTCATTTAACAACTGTCTTGCTTAGCAACAGAAATGTTGGGCATAATTGTGGTTGCAAGTTGAGGATTACCTGTAATGTAAAGTGTACGAAAGAACTAATAGAAACTAACAGATTCACATGTGACTTTATTCTAGGAATTTATTTAACTTAATTTACTGATCAAGCCATAACTGAGTTTGCAAGGTCCACTAAGCCATGAATCATAGTTTAAACCCAAAGGATAGATTTAGATACAGGTAGTCCTTGACTAATCACCGGTCGCTTAGTGACCAAAGTTACCACAGACAAAACCCAATGGTACTTACAACCTTGTTGTGAAGTTCTGACAGCCGTGGCCACCACGCAGTCATTTCCTGTGTTGTGTGGTCACATGACTGGGTTTATCACATTTTATGCTGAAAACTAGCATTAACTTCTGGGTTTTGCCCAAACCTGGAAGTTAATGCTAGTTTTCCCAATTTGTGGTCATTAATGAACAATGGGTTCACTTAATGACTACAGGTTCACTTAATGGCAAACTGCCTAAAATGTTGTAAAATTGGGTCACTTGTGTGATCACCTGTTCTTTTTTTTTTTTTTTTAAACAAGTTTTATTAATTTTTAAGACACACAAATTATCATTATTCATTACATGTTTAAACCTTTTTCCATTGTAAATTTAACAAGTCAGATAAATTATGATTCTGTTTTAAACCATTTCCATATAATATACCAAAACCTCTTATTCAATTTCTCTTTACTTCTCTTTACTCTTATTCAATATCATTATTATTATTTCATCTGATTCTTTCTGACTTAGTTACCATTATTCTCATTCTATATTTCTACAAGTTTTTACCAATTCTCCCCCCAAAAAAGACATATACACACAACACACAAAACATAAAAAAAAATCTTTTTGGAAAGTAACTTGGGCCCAGGTATCTCTCTCTTCATGGACTTCAATTATATTCATGCTCATCTTACATATCATTACTTATTTTATTTACCATTCTAAACCTTCTATATTAACTTCTCCACATATTTCACACTTCTTAATTCTACCTTAATTAATCATCTTAGTTTAAATCATTATACTTGTATCTTTTGTCCATTTTTTATCATCCCTTTGTCTCATCCCTTATAAAAAAAAAGAAAATCAGTTTCTCCTGAAATCATTAATCAGAGTATGATGCCTTTCTATCTCCCCCCTAAGTTAATCAAATTAATCTTTAAAATAATATCTAATACCCAATCAGATTTTGCTTGGTACATTCTATCTAACTAATACATCCAACACAATTAAGTGCATAATTAGACAATAAATCCAAATATTAAAAAGAAATACTATAATAAAAATTTTATAATACCATCAATACCATAATTTTATTAAACTCTTTAATTAAAACAATATTCTAAACCTCTCCTATTATTAAGTTTTAAAGCCAATCATTTTTAAACATTTTAACATTTTAATCTCTTATCAACTCTTAAACCATTACAATACTACCATCTCATCTTATGTACCTTGCAAAATCTTTTTTTTTTAAAAAAAAAAATTATACTTTATCCATTATCCATAAAAAATTCCTTTTTTCCATTTAATTTCAAAACATTGTAGCTTTTCTCCACCTTTTCCCTTTCTTTCTTTTCCCAACAAACCTTTCTACCCCCCCTTCTTCTAGCCTCTGCCTTACCGGCTTCCCTTCTCTGTCGTATTTCTTTTCCCCTTTGTTTACAATCATCATATTATGGTGATCACCTGTTCTATGGTGGTCACAACTTATGACCTGAATGGGCAGACTCCATTACAATTGTAAGTCATGGCCCACCTGTACATACAAAACTAAACTAAACAAAGCACTTAATAGTTTAGCACAGAGGTCTCCAAACTTGGCAACTTTAAGACTTGTGGACTTCAACTCCCAGAATTCTACCAAGAAGTTACCAAGTTTGGGACCCCTGGTTTAGCATGTGATACGAAACATTGTTTAAAGCTAGTACCTGAAGTTTGTTCAACGAGTTGTAGAGGCTGTTACTTATACGCTCATCTTCTGTTTGAAGCCTTTTGATGTTATTGGCTTCCTGGGGAGAAATGTCAGGAAGCCACTGGGCTATTACAGCTTTCTTGCTATCAAACTGCTTCTTGATCTGAAGAGAGATTTTTATGAAATATTCAGATCTTTTTCCAGCTCTGGAAATTTCTTCAGAGCCTCCTGAAATAAAAAGGAAACAGGCTGAAATTAACAAAGGTTTTCATCTTTTAAAATCAGTGGTTTTTCTCACAACCACTAAAGGCATAGATTGTGATCTTTTGACTATGAAATTTTATTTTATTCCATAGCAGGAATAAAATAAAATTTCATAGTCAAAAAGATCACAATCTTGTGCTATTAAGAAACATGTCTTGATCAACCAGAGTGCATTTTTAAATTGCATTCATGTGAACAAGCTACTGTACCCATTGTTGAACATTAGATCTCCCCTTGCTCTAATCCTCCCCTTAGCAGAATATATATTATATATTCATAGACAGCTGAGGAAAAGTAGCTGTGCAAGATATCTGCAGAGTGTGATTTTAAAAATGACAATCTCAAAATGGCAGCCACAATTGCATAATCAACACTGTCCATCTTTTAAGTACAATATTCCAAAAAAGAAATGGAGTTTCAATCACACTGTTACCAGTGCCATTGTGAGGTGGTTGGGTTGTTTTTTTACCATAATCTGAAGACACCCCTGATACCAGCAGCACAAGAGAAGAGTTCTTGGAGTAGCAATTATTCTGAGGAAACCACTAGATTTACAATTCATCTTTCTATATCAAGACCTCCTGGATTGCAAAAGGATGTTCCTCTGTTTTCTGGTATAATATACAAGTTATAGATAGATTGGGTATAATTGGAAATGGAGTTCAGTCTTTGTTGTGAGAGTAGGCAGAAGAAGGATAAAAGGTAGAAGTTAGAACTCCACTTAATGCAGATTCAATCAATGGGAAATAAATGGTGATAGCATTTACCATTATTCGAATATTTTTGTCTCCAAGATTTCAAAGCAGTCTTGCGTCTTTTCGTTTGACATTCATTTCAGAATCCTGGAAAGGAGAATATATATTCAGTGGTGACTTATTATCTGACTTATTATCAATATGAGCAGATTATGTCCAATTAAATAGGATACTTAATAGAACTCTAAAAATGGAAAGACATTTTTGATTCCTGCAACGGACGAATGGTTGCAAAAATGGATGGTGTTAGCAGGGATGGCTAAATTGACTGCTTTGATTAAATAAATGAATACACTTAATTTTGCTTCTATTTGGAAGCCACTTTTGGATTTTTGTGCTTGAAATGGAAAAAAATATGAAACTTCGATTTTGGGTTTTGTTGATTAGATAGGTTTGTTGTTATAGAAATGGCTAGTACGGTATATAAAGCTCAAGGCTTCCCTTCTCCAATCAGGTCTGATTCTAGAGGGCGGTGCTCATCTTTGTTTCTTAGCTGAGGAAGCCAACGTTGTATGAAGACACTTCCGTGGCCATGTGATCAGCATGATCATATGCTGAAGTACATAGAATGTGTTACTTTCCCATCAAAGTGGTACCTATTTATCTACTTGCATTTGCATGCTTTAGAACTGCTAGGTAGTCAGTTACAGGGGGCAATAACAGCAGCTCACCCTGTTGCATGGCGCTAGGTCTCAAAGCTTTGTTTCTTCTTTAATCTCTTGTTCAAATTTCTGAAACATCTGCTGTTTCTCAAGAAGCAAATTCTTCTGAATATTTACCTCATCTTCTTGTGATTTTACATACATCAATTTTTCCAGTTCAAGTTGACTATCCTCACTCTTAGTGTGTGTGTGTGTGTGTGTGTGTGTGTGTGTGTGTGTGTGTGTGTGTAGAGGGGAGAGAGAGAGGAAAGGAGAGAGATTATGTCATGAGATACAATTATTCAGGACATAAATGTATAAAACAAAGAAATATTAAGTTCATGAAATTGTGATTCCACCAATTCCTTTAGTTTAAATAAAAATATTGACCAGGGAAGGGGAGTTTAAAACAAGAGACACTCTTTAGTATTAAAACATTTAAAAATTGCATCTTTCTTACCTTTTTCTTCAGCTCCTCATGAATTTTCAAAGTCTGTAGATACAAATCTGTAGATACAATTTTTTCTTTTAGTTCTTCTACCATTTCCTTATGTTCTCTGAGAGAATTATTAGCCTCCTTCAGTTCTTGCTGCAGTTCCAAATTCTTTAACAACAACAAAATAATAATAGTCACATGCAATCAAGTTGACCACCACATTTAAATAAAATGCTATTCCAATAAAAAGGACTTCCCTCAAAGGTGGCAGCAAATTAATTTACTTTGAAACAAGATGGCGGCATATAAATTGAATGAATGAATGAATGTGAATGAATTCTTACCACTGGAACAAGCCTCGCTATAGTCACACTCAGATGGTGGACAGTTTGAATCATGTTATCCTTCTCGGTTTGAAGAACCTCCATTTCTGTTCTCAGATGCTCTTTTTCTTGGCTGATATATTTGATGTTTTCTTCAGTGCTCTGAACTTTCTGAACCAGCTCGGCTTTCTCCCTCTGTGGGGCTTCCATTTGGGACTCAGAGATACTTTCCAGCTGTTCTGCATCCTTCGTGTTGTCTACATTCTGCTGACTCTCCTCTTCTTTCAGGCAGAGCAGTTGCTGCAGCTCGCAAGAATTGTTTTCTAGGTGTTGGATCTGAAACATGATTTTGATGAAGAGGAATTGGGCTGCTTTGCATTTACCCCTGATTATTTGGGAGTTAAGTCCAAAACTTCTGATTATTTAGAAATACGAAGAAAGGCACCAAGAGTGTATAGCAGAGGGTTTATTTTTAACAATCAGAATCCAGAGGAAACATTTACACAAGGTTTATAGGTTGATAATGGGACAATGTCATAGATGTCAGGATTTTGTCTTATTTTTTCCCCATGTGCATTGTAGGGTTAATGAGAAGGTAGTAATTTGGAAGTTTCCCACTTTTAAAAATGATGTCCTGGGAATTTTGGGGCTTATACCCTATCCCCAGTTCTCTGATTCAATATGATAGAAAACTGTGCCACATAAAGAATGAATTGGTCAATTTGTAACATAGAAGATTTTTTTTAAAAAAAAAGATGGCTGGGGGTGGAGGGGAGAGCTCAAGGGATAATAGTTTGACCAGCAAAAATTGTTACAAATAATCTGGTACCCATCTAGCAATGGTGTAGTGTGTATGCAGGGATATCTAGAACTGAATGCTGACAACATATTCTGCCCTTCTCATTCAATTGGCCGTTCTCCAGTTGTAGAACATCTTAAGAGTGAAAAGAGACACAACCGAATACCATACATTTGTGCCAGAGACTTTTCTTAAGTTTATAGTTTGAGATCTGCAAATCTCAGTTTAATCAAAAAGTTTTTAGAATGGTGGTGGTACTTCTCTGGGGATATTGTGAGAGAACACCCCCAAAACCCAATAAAAAAAATAAAAAAAAAAATAATCCAAAAAAAAAAATATATTTTTTTTTTTTTTCCCCAAAAAAAAACCCCCCACATTTTGGTACTATGATGGTTTCTTAGGAAAAGAACTTACATTCTTCCATCTCTGTGACACAAGATGGAGAAGTTTTAAAGCGTTTAGGTCTACTAGGAAAATCTTCTAAGAAAGGCATTCCCCCATCTTGGCTTACAGCCCCAGGGGCCCAGGTCACACGCCTCTTCTTTTTAGCCTTAAATTAAGAATAAAATAAAAATAAGCATACACGTAAACAATATGTTGGCCAAGCTTTCCCACATTTCAAACATGGTGGGAATTTCTTGGCCAGCAGGCAGGTTGAGGAATTTTGAGATGTGAAATCTTAATACACCTGTACCTATCTGAGAAAGGACTTGATATAATAGGTACATTATACCTGTTATAAATACAATGAGTTCAAATTTGTTCTCTGTAGAGTCAGGAACTCTAGCAGAAACTGTTATAGTGGGAAAAATATTGGCAATGTTGATTTCGAAAAGTCTTTGGCAGGGAAGGTGTAGAGCATGTAAATGTAAACAGCACCTGACATTATGACCCATTATGAGCAGCCTGACAAGCAATGCTTAAGTTTTGTGATATATGCTATTAGTATAAGCTTGAGAAACATAGATAAGAGTTCTGACAAATAAGCATTGTCAACGGAAGACTGTTTATATGAAGATAGCAGAAGACGAGCTTGATTTAAGAGTTTTTACTATTTTCTCAAACAGTTGCAGAACCATCAAAAATACAATTTCATACAAATGCAACTACTCAGGCTATCACTAAGACGAGAAAGAAGGCTTCCTATTTTTTTTCTATTTCGGTGTCTAAATCAGGGGTGCCAAACTCAAGGTCCGCGGGGTGCTTAGATCTGGTTGCCCTGGAAACAGTGAAGAACCAGCCCATGGTGCCTCTGCCAGCGAAAATGGAGCTGGGGGGCGTATGCTCCATTTTCACTGGCAGAAGACTGTAGGAGGCAGCGCACAGCTCCCCGAGCTCCATTTGGCTGGCAAAGGGCTAGCAAAACAAACTAAAAGCAAAAACGCTCCCCACCCCCAAGGTCAAAAACAACCCTGATCTGGCCCTCAATGAAATCGAGTTTGACACGCCTGGTGTAAATCAACAGTGCCGTAAAATATATCTCATGTTTTATGTATCATTTTTTTATTTACCCTGGACTTACATTGGTGGGATTTTTAAAATTTAAAAAATCTAGAACTTAAGACATGCTATTTGTTTTGAGATTTATCATATTTCTTATATCATCACAAGAATAAAAGCCATTACTACTAAAATCTAAACAAAACCTGGCTTCTTTATCAACCCTTGCGATGCCTAACAACTTACTCCAGACATACTCACTACATTCCAGTGTCTGAATAAAAAACTAAATCTTAATGGACTTCTGAAAGGCTAAGAAAATGAGTGTGTGTGTGTGTTTCTTTATGTTTACATAAACTTTCCCCATCCTCCCACGCATAACAATTCCAAAACAAACAATATTTTCTAATTTTATGTCATATTTAATCTTCATACTTACCTTTAGCTCCCGCTCTTGCAAAAAAAGAGGATGCGGTCACCAACATTTCTGTCAGCTCTCTTATCCTGTCTTGCTGCTCCTTCTGAACAGAATTCTTCTCTTCCAAGAGTTGTGCTAACTGATCTTTGGTAGGAGAATGTGACAAAACCTAAAACAGAAGATACCAAGGCTGCTTATCAAATGGAAATTTTGGTTCTGCAAGGAAATAAATAGGAAGAATTTGAACATTTACATTTGCATTACAGGGTTTAACTTAAGGCTGCAATCATATGGTCTGTGAAAAGGTAGTCCAGGAAACATTATCTATGGTAGCATGTCCAAGGAAGAAGAGAATATTTTTGACTTCTTCAGCTGGAGATCATAGAAATCACTTTCTAAGTCAAGCAAAGGTTCAGTGGATCAACACTTTCCTGCTTCCCAGTGTCCCCAACAAAGAGGAAAATTTACTAGTGACTTTAAAAAATAAAATTATTAAAGTCACCAGAGGAGAAATAAAAAGAGCTAGCTACAGATTACTAACATATAATAAGAAGCTTCTCCCTTTCCCTTGTGATTGTCAGGAGTCCATAAGTTGTGGAGTTCTATTAAGTAATTGTCCAGCTTCTTCACTGGTTCTTAAAATTTCTGTTCAGACTCTACTCCTGCTCCTATCGCTAGATGCATTTCCCCCCAGTTTTTCTATTTGTCCTAATACTTTTGCCATATTCAACTGAAACGTAGGTAGCATCTAAACATACATAACGAGTCATTTATTCTCTTGGAAGAAAATGAAGTTCAGAGTCTGAAAGTTTGTGACATGCATCATTCAAGAAACTGGACAATTAATGAGTTTTTAGAACAGGGACACTTTCAAGGGGCATGCTAACTGATGGATTTGGCCTGCTGGCCTGGAAAACGACCGATCCAATCCATTTAGATTAGGCAACTTACTTCTTCCAGTTGGCGTTTCAAATCTTCTATTTCATTACAGTATCGCTTTAGAAAAGCATCATCATTAAGAACGTCATTGACTTTCGGGGTATTCTTCATTTTTTTTGGCCGTACTGGCAAACTAGAAGAGACAAAATATGTAGAGAAGGCCAGTAATATAATAAAAATCAGTATAATTTTTAAAAATTTTCATTACATTCATAAACTGAAAACATGCTATTCTTACTGGATATTTCTGCTCTAATGTATATTTCTTTCTTTATGAAGTGTTTCCCCCCCCCCATTAGCATTTTGTGTAAACAAAATTGAGAAGTATGTAAAACCATGGGGGGCTACTTCTGCCCCTTGATGAGCTACTATGCAAGATTCCAAGACAGAATCAGTCAGCCAATTAGTCTAATAGTACATTAGGCCAATTCATAGACTGGCACCTGGAAGGCCACAAATTCCTACCACTCTTAATTTTAGGTCTATGTATGAACAAATCCTGTACACAGAACAATGATACTCTTTAGCTATAAGTAGCAATACAATTCTAGAAGCTTTCGAAAATGACGTGTAGTGAGGCCAATGTTGGAAGATAAACAAAACTACAACAAAACAACAAAATAAAAGTAGAATATACTCACACTTTTTCCACATAGCACAATAGTTGGAGAGAATATATATATATTCTCTGTATGAATATATATATATATTCACTTAATAGTTGGAGAGAATATACCGTATTTGCCGGCGTATAAGACGACTTTTTGCCCTGAAAAACATGCCTCCAAGTGGGGGGTCGTCTTATACGCCGGGAGGACTCCGACTCCCACTTCGAGCTTGAGTTGCAGCCGGGAGGGAGGCTGGGGGAGCGGTGTGTGTGTGTGTGTGTGTGTGTGTGTGTGTGTGTGTGTGTGTGGCGGGTGTCACTCGCCACGCACTGCGCAACCTTTCCCCCTCTTCCTTCCTTAGCGGTGTGGGGAGGAGAGGATTCGAAGATCCTCACGTGCGGCGTACTTTTCTTTTTCTTTTTTTTTTTGCACGCAGGTTTTGCATGCGGGCGGCTGTAGGTTAAGGATGGGGAGCCCCGGGTGGGTTATCAGGTTTTACGGTGCTTCCAACATGTGCGAACGGTGGGAGAGCGGAGAAGAGAGCGAGCGAGCGCCCGCTGTGTGAAATCCTGCCGTCAAAAGCAACACTGGGGGAGGCAGGGTATAAATTTACCAGGTTAATGTAGCAATGGTGATTAATGCCCAGAACATTGTTTGCGGGTATTGGGGTGTGTGTGTGTGTGTGGTGGTGGTGAGGAGAGGTTGTCCTTTGAATGCGGAAAAGTAGGTGTGACCTTGTGTAGGAAAATAAAGAGATCCTTTTTAGCGTGTTTGGCTTCTTTGCCTCCCTCGTTCGTTTGACGTGGAGATAATGGCCTTGGGGCGGGGGGAAGAAAACGGTAGCTGGATCATTTCAAATTTCACTTACTCTCCTGCCTCACTTCAATATGTCTGAGCGACTCCAGATACTGGAAGACTTTTTGAATGAAAGTGTTACCTCCATATTTTTTTTTAAAGAGGGCCACTTGGGGAAAAAAAAAGATTCTAAGGAATTCCTTGTTTCTTGATTAAAGAGAAGGCATTGAATATACTGTTCCTTGGCAGCCTTTTCAGTGTCCGGGTTTTTGGTGTGTGTGTGTGTGAGAGAGAGAGAGAGAGAGAGAGAAGAGAGAGAGAGAGAGAGATCAGCTGTATTGAGAAGAGAACGTTTCCTGTGTTCTCATTTTATTTACAACATATTTTACGCTTAATGGTAAGCAATGAAAAATATTTTTAAAACTCATTTCTAAACTCCATAGCTATTTGCATATTCTTGGTTCAAAATTGGATTAGCTCATTTCAAAATTGTCCAAAGCAGAAAAGTGCGTCAAAAAAAAAAAAGCGCAAAAGTGGAAGGTGTGTGGAAGAGGGGGTAGTCTTATACGGCGAGTATATAACAAACTCTATATTTTGAGTGGAAATGTTGGGGGTCGTCTTATACGCCCAGTCGTCTTATACGCCGGCAAATACGGTACATATACATGTACATGTACATGCATATACATACATACATATACATATACATATACATATACATATACATATACATATACATATACATATAATATATATATATATATATATATATATATATATATATATATATATATATATATATATATA
The DNA here is from genome assembly GCF_049901735.1 of Notechis scutatus. NCBI lineage: Eukaryota > Metazoa > Chordata > Lepidosauria > Squamata > Elapidae > Notechis > Notechis scutatus. The sequence goes on from NC_142014.1 coordinate 1,241,279, forward strand.
TATATATATATATAGTGACTGGAAGGATCGATCCTGCTGGGAGTTTTGACTCTGATGACTCTGAAAAT
>NC_142014.1:1241446-1331909 GCF_049901735.1 Notechis scutatus
AACTTTAACAACAGAAGATAAAGGAGAGGGGAGGAGCTGGCGTCGCGACGGTATGGTCTGCAATCGAGCTCCAAGATTGCAGCCGCTATCTTCGCCCCTGGCCGGTCCAAACGGACCTAAACCGTCCCGTAGAGACGGTGATTGTGAAGGGCACATCCTGTGGATCCCAGGGACACCGCAAAGTCCCTGGTTGATTCAGGAGAAGTCCCTTTTGCCGGCGGCGGAGAGGCAGCCCCAAAGCTGCTGAAGTTGGGACAGCTCCGGAAAGGAAGAGACTGAAAGAGAAAGTGTGTCGGCTGGGTGAGAATCCTTTTTTTACTAATATTTTGAGACTTGAAAGGACACTCTAAGTATAAGAAGAAATCTGTAAGATTTTTGACAAAATTGAATAAGCGGCGATTTTTAAAGGGAGACGTCAAAGTGAGGCTTGGCTTTTTTTTTTCCTTTACCTTTTTTTACTGGACTTTATCACGACTTAGCAGTTAACTGGACTGAATTTTCCTTTATATATCTTTTTTTCTCTTCTCCTTCTTGATTTTTCAATTTTTTAGATCAGAGGCTCCCTTTAGTTACTTTTCTTTTTATATATATATGTATATACTTTCTCTTTTTTTTTAACCTCAATTACGTTTTTCTGGGACATCATCAGGGATTATCAAGCATCAACCATCTCCGCTGATGAAATACTTGACATTTCACACATTGGCCGAGAGCTCAATAACAGTGACGGCTCTGTAGCCCCACGCCTGTGCAGAGTCATTTGCAAAAATGAAACAAGCAAACGTAAATTCATTTATACTATAAACTCACTCGCCAAAACCAACACCAACCATAAGAACCTCCGTTGCCGCCCTGACCTAACCATACAGCAACGTGCCCGCTCCCGTGTACTCCGCATTGAACTCAAAAACCGTCTAGACAATGGAGAGAAGGACCTGTACATTGACTACCATGCTGACTGTATCAAAAGTAAGCCACGCAACCCAATACTCAGCTTTTACCCTCAACCACAACCCTACCTCAACCGATCCACCATCACCCAAGACTAGGCACGCACGCCCCCAACTACCTCAATTCCAACTACTGCCGGCCTTAAATGCAAACTACTCAATGCAAGAAGCCTCATGAATAAAATACCTGAATTTCTCATCCTCCTAAATATGGCTAACTTTGACATTATATTTGTCTGTGAAACATGGCTCAATGCATCTCTCCCCGACTCCATTACCACAGTAAGAGACTATCATGTTTACCGATCAGATCGTGAAAATCGTCGAGGAGGTGGTGTTGCTATCTTCTATAAAAAATCCTTACATCTAAAAAATATCCAAGTTACCCAGGAGCTTGCTCTTCCTGAGACCATCATCTGTGAACTATCCTTAAATATCACAATTCGATTCTTACTATGTTACAGAGCACCTGATTATGACATCGAACATGTAAACAAGCTAAATACATTACTAACATGGACTGCATCCTGCCCATACCCTTTTATCTTTCTTGGTGATTTCAATCTACCTCATATTGACTGGACCCTAAATGATTGTACAACTGAAATCATACACACAACCTTCTACAATGCTACTACAAATCTGGGACTGGAACAACTAGTAACCAACAACACTAGACTAAACAACTGCCTCGATCTCATCTTCTGCAATAGTTTGAATTTAATTTACGGAATACAAACTAAAGAACCCTTTTCCAGTAGCGACCACAATATGATTGACTTTTGTCTCAACATACGTCCACACAAAAATCACCACAATGATGTAATTCCCAATTGTAACTTCAAAAAGGCAACTATGATCTTATACACAACGATCTCTCATCCCTTGATTGGCAATCTCTATTCACTGGATGCAATACTGTTGAAGACCATTACAACATATTTTTACTTGAAGTCAAAAGAGTCATCAAACTATATGTACCAACAACAACTCCCAAAACAAAACAAAAAGCAGATTACCCATATCAATAAGGAAACTTCAATCCAAAAGAGATCACTCTGGCGGAAAAACAAATCTGGTCACGTTGCCAATTTCAAAAACCGATACAAAAATTTATGCCACCAGATAAAGACCGAATGCACCAACTATCACATTAAACAAGAGGAAAACCTTCTAAGCACCAATTCCACCCGTGCTTTTTACAATTTTGTAAACAACAAACTAAAAGACTCAAGGTCCATCCCTCCCTTGATAGGACCTGATGGTAAAGACTGCAACGACGACACCATTAAAGCCAACATCTTTAACACATTCTTCGGCTCAGTATTTGTAAACAGCAATGGATCATGCCCAGTATTTCCTAGCCGTACCACAGATAACAACAATGATCTAATACATATCGATTTCACAGAAGACAATGTTGAAAAAGCACTACGCAACCTAAAACCATCTCTATCTATTGGACCGGATGGAATATGTGCCTACTTCTTAAGAAAGCTATCCACTGCCATAGCCAAACCTCTAAGCATAATCTTTGAAAAATCTTTCAGAACCAGCTCCTTGCCTAACCTATGGTCACAAGCCACAGTCATCCCCATCTTCAAAAAGGGAGACCCAAGCCTAGTTGAAAATTACAGGCCAATCTCCTTATGCTGCGTCACCTGTAAAGTCATGGAATCAATTATTAACCAATCCATCATCCTTCACTTAGAGACAAATAACCTACTCTCCAATAAACAATTTGGTTTCAGAAAAAAACTATCCTGTAATCTGCAACTCTTACACTGCAAAAACATATGGACGACACAACTCGACCAGGGCAAAGCAATAGACGCAATCTACATAGACTTCTGTAAAGCCTTTGATTCAGTGGTACACGACAAACTACTCCTAAAAATAAAATCCTATGGTATCTCTGGACAACTGAATAACTGGATAGAAGCATTCCTGTCAAACAGACAACAAATGGTCAAAATCGGGAGCGTACTATCAAATCCAGTACCTGTCAATAGTGGTGTTCCCCAAGGCAGTGTTCTAGGACCAACTCTCTTCATACTCTACATAAACGACCTCTGTGATCATATTAAGAGCAATTGCGTTCTCTTCGCTGATGATGTAAAGCTGTTCAATACCACAGACAATACTGCTACCCTACAAAAAGATCTTGACTATGTATCAGAGTGGTCAAACAAATGGCAACTTCAAATCTCAACAAATAAATGCTCTGTCTTACATATTGGCAAAAAAAAATCAGAAAATAAAATACAAGCTGAATAGTCAAGATCTTGTTGATGACTCAAGCTCTGTAAAGGACCTTGGAATACTCACCTCTAATGATCTAAGTGCTAGAGCCCACTGCAACTACATAGCCAAAAAGGCATTAAGAGTTGTTAACCTAATCCTATGTAGCTTTTTCTCTGGTAATATCACACTACTAACCAGAGCATACAAAACATTTGCTAGACCAATACTCGAATACAGTTCATCAGTCTGGAACCCACACTACGTATCTGATATTAGCACAATTGAGAAAGTCCAGAAATATTTCACAAGAAGAGTTCTCCACTCCTCTACTCGTTGTAGAATACCTTATGCCACCAGACTTGAAATTCTAGAACTTGAAAACCTTGAATTCACGCCGTCTTCGGTCTGACTTAAGCATGGTATATAAAATCATACATTGCAATGTCCTACCTGTCAATGAATACTTCAGCTTCAACCATAACAACACAAGAGCACACAATAGATACAAACTCAAAGTAAACCGCACCAAACTTGATTGCAGGAAATACGACTTCAGCAATAGAGTGGTCAATGTCTGGAATACTCTACCCGACTCTGTAGTTTCTTCCCCAAACCCCAAAAACTTTAACCTTAGACTGTCTACTATTGACCTCACCCCTTTCCTAAGAGGTCTGTAGGGGGCGTGCATAAGCGCACCAACGTGCCTACCGTCCCTGTCCTATTGTTTCTCTTATTCTTTTATTTTTCTTATATGTACCCATTTCATGTATTCACAACTATGTATACATTTATACTTATTATCTTGTAAACAATTGGCAAATCAAATAAATAAATAAATAAAAATAAATAAATAAATAAATAAATAAAGTGAGAACAAAGAAACTTTGTAACACTGCCAACTAGAGGCTTGAAAATATTTTATTTGAAGTGGAGAGAACTGTGAAAGACTCCTTCTCAAGGACATTTTAACTTGATAAGATAGAGGGAAGAGCGCGGCAGAATATTATTACAGGTGTTCTTCTGGACTTCTATCAACAATTTAACACTTGAAGCTTGGCTTTGAAGTTTGTGGAGAAGAGAGTCATAATAAGAGCCTTGGATAATTAAATAAAGTGCAGTGTGTTTTGTTCTATTTCCTTTTAGTTGTGCTACCCCTCCTTACCAGCTTTATTGTACACTTTTATTTTTGCAATATTTTTATTTTTGCTTTTATTTTAAAGGGAAAGCCTCAGAATTTCTCCTTTTTCTTTTTTTTCCTTTTTTCACTGGGATTTTTGCTTCTTCCATTTATGTTTTTGGTCTATTTTGGTTTCTTTTTATTATTGAGATTCTTTGATTGGATTAAGGTGTGAAGAACCTGAAGAAACTTTTCTTTTGGTTTTTTTTCTTATTATTATTGGGCTTTTTCCTTTTTCTTATTTTTATTCTTTACTGTGGATTATAATTGACCATCTCATAATTGGATTAGGGTCCAGAAGAACCTGAAGAATTTTTTTTTCCTTTCCTTTTTCCTTTACTACCATTGGGCTTTTTACTATTGGGCTTTTTATTCCCTACTATTTCTATTTTTCATTTTGGATTATAACTGGCCACTTTACCAATTGGATTAAAGTTTAAAAGAACTTGAAGGTTGTGAATCATTTAAAATGAGTAGGAAACTCATACCTTCTGGCGTTTCTACTTCTACTTCTGCCTCCCCACCATCTGGAGGACAACGTTTAATTCAGACAATGTTAAAGCAAGATAAAGAACAAGAAAAAGTAACTACAGATGATTATGCAAGGAATCCAAGATCTCAAGACAAAATCAGACACCATTGAACAAAGAATAGAGAACATTGAACAAAGAACAGGGAAGACCGATGAAAAAATTGAAAATATTCAACAAATGATGGCGAAGTATGATGAGAGATTCCAAAAAATTGAAGAAGAAGATAAACAAAGAGAGGAGAAGATTGGAAATATTGACAGCAGATGAACAAGATAAAAATGGGATGCTGAAGTGGGAGATGGACAGGTCAGAATTCTATCTTAGATTTCAAAATATAGAGGAAGAAAAAGGACAAAATTTAGCTGCGATAATGATAGAAATTCTGGCTGAAGCTTTGGAAATAACAGAGGAAAAAATGATGGATGGAGTAGATGAGGTATACCGAGTTTTTACAAGATATGCTATGAGAAACAATTTACCAAGAGAAGTTCACATCAGATTTACCAAAAAATCCATTAAAACACAAATATTACAAGTGGCAAGAGAGAAGACGTTGAAATACAAAGACAAGGAGATTGTGGTCTTAAAACAAATACCTAGAAGAGTGAGAGAGATGAGAAGAGAATATCGATTTTTGACTAAAATGCTACTGAAAAAGGAGGTGAATTATAGATGGTTGATTCCAGAAGGACTAATGTTTACATGGCAAGAACAGAGACATAGAATTGATTCAACTGAGAAAGCAGAACTTTTTTACGCAGAATTTTTTGGAAGGAGAGAGGAAGAGACAGAAAAAGAGGTCTCACTAATCAAATTCCAAGAGGACCAAATGGGGACTGAAAAAGAAGAAGGCGCAGTAGGTGGACAGGTGGAAATCAAAGAACAACGTGAACCAAGATCTACGAGAGCTGTCAAACCTAATTACAAAATATAATCATGGAAGAGAAAAAACTGATTACAATGAATATAAATGGACTTAATTCAGCTGTTAAAAGAAGGAAAAAAATTTCATAAATTAGAGAAATTAAAATTTGATATAATTTGTTTACAAGAAGTACATATTAAAAAACAACATGAACAATTGTTAGTACAGCCAAAATTAGGGAAAATATTTACTTCCTTGACTCAATGTAAGAAAAGAGGAGTGGTTTTATACATTAAAGAGGCTATCCCAGCAAAATTGATTTATACTGATGGTGGAAATAATGGACAATAATATAAAAACACTCTTGATTGCAATTTATGCTCCGAATGATAAACAAGAAGAATTCTATAAAAAATTACACATGAAAATAATTGGACTGGACTATGCCAATATAATTATGATGGGAGATTTTAATGGAATTGTGGACAATAAACTGGACTACACAGCAATAACAGCAAAGCAAAGCAGACTCTCCCTAAATCCTTTTTTAAAATGATAGATGAATTAAATTTAAAAGATATATGGAGAGAAAGAAATGCTAAAAACTAAACAATACACTTTTTATTCAAACAGACATTTATCATGGTCCAGATTAGATATGATTTGGATCTCAACAGAATTAATATCTAATATTCAAGAAATAAATATTGAAACAAGTACCCAAGTACCATAATCCAATGACAATTAAATGGAAAGGACAAAAAAAAAGATCGAGATGGACGCTAAATAACACTATTTTAAAGGAAAAAGATTTTACACAATGGATCGAGAAAGAACTGGCTTTTTTCTTTAGAGAAAATAAAAAAGAAGATACTTCAATTCAGAATGTTTGGGATACAATGAAGGCATACGCTAGAGGCTTGATAATAGACTACATAAGAAAAAAGAATATTAGGAAAAGGCAAGCCACTAAAGTTTTGGAAGATGAGTATAAAAGACTTGAAAAAGGACTACAGAAAATGCCACAGAAAAAAAGATATTAAACTAAAATTGGACATAATTAAACATAAAATGGGTCTAATAGAGAAAGAAGAATTGGCACAGAAAATTAGAAGTGCTAAACAGAACTACTTTGAAGATGCAAATAAACCAGGTAGATGGCTACCATATAAATTGAGAAAGGAGAAAGAAGCAAGGAAAATATCGCAGTTAATAGATGATCAAGGCCAAGTTTGCTATGGCAATAAAGAGAAAAAGGAAATTATTCGAGACTTCTACGGGCAACTATATAAGCAAGAGAATATTGATGAGGAAAAAGTCAAACAGTATCTACAGAATGCTAACCTACCTAAGATATCCAAAGAGACTGAAGAAATGTTAGAAAGCAATATAACAATGATGGAATTAACTGAAGCACTTAAGAAACAAAATAATGGGAAAGCACCAGGCCCAGATGGGCTTCCGCAGAATTCTATAAAACACTACAAGAATAATTGAACATTCCATTGTTAGAAGTCATGAATGAAGCTATGTTAAAGAAGATGATACCTAAAACATGGTCAGAGGCTTATATTACACTTATTCCAAAAGAAGAGGCTGATCCACTGCAAATTAAGAACTATAGACCTATTTCTTTATTAAAGGCAGACTATAAAATCTTTGCTTCAATTTTAGCAATTTTAGCAGAAAGACTTAAAAATATCTAAATAACTTTATACATCCAGATCAAAATGGATTTCTGCCAAAATGGATTTCTGCCAAAGAGACAAATTAAAGACAATATGAGAGTAATCCTGGATACTGTGGAATATTATGAGGCACATCCTGAAAAGCAAATGGCTTTGATATTCCTAGATGCCCAAAAGGCATTTGATAATGTGAATTGGAGATTTATGTTACTACTATTGGAACAAATGGGTTTTGCCAGAAAATTTATTCAAGCAATAGAAGCCATATACCATAAGCAAACGGCAAAGGTAATGATAGAGGGAGAATTCACAGATTTTATTAATATAAGAAAAGGCACAAGACAAGGATGCCCCCTATCACCTTTGCTATTTGTATTGACTTTGGAAGTGTTGAATAGAAATATTAGAGATGATAAAAACATAAAAGGAATGAAAATTAAAAAGGAAGAATTTAAATTGCAAGCCTTTGCGGATGATTTAGCTTTTATTTTGGAAGACCCGTTAGAAACAGCTCCAAAACTATTGGAAAAGATAGAGACATATGGTGAGGTGGCTGGTCTGAAAATAAATAAAGATAAAACAAAGATCTTGACAAAGAATATGTTACAAAGACAAAGAGAAGAACTGGCAGACCTATTGAAAATTCAAGTCACGAACAAGGTCAAGTATCTGGGGATATATTTGACATCAAGATGTAGTACATTAAAAGAGAATAATTATATTAAACTTAAACAACAGATAGCCTTAGATTTGAAGAAATGGGAAAATTTACAATTGTCATTAATAGGGAGAATCTCAACAATTAAGATGAATATTTTACCCAGAATCTTATATTTGTTTCAAACAATACCAATTAGGCTCGGAAAAGACTATTTTGAAGACTTAAATAAAATTGTGTTGAAGTATATATGGCAAGGTAAGAAAGCGAGAATAAAGCTAAAACTCTTACAAGATGCTAGAATTAGAGGAGGATTTGGTTTGCCTAATTGGGAGTTGTGCTATCAAGCTGCAAATTTGATGTGGGCCAAGAAATGGATAACATTAAGAAAGACCAGATTGTTGACATTAGAAGGTCATGATTTGCTGTTGGGTTGGCATGCCTTTTTATGGTATAAGGGAACTAAAACACAGGGTTATTTCAGAAGACATTATATACGGGAGTCTTTGTGGTTAAATTGGGAGAAGATCAAAAGACAATGTTATTTGAAAATTCCAGTTTGGTTATCGACCATTGAAGCTGTGGTAATATAATCTATTGATCATTTTATCATTTTCTGTAAGGCCTTTGAAATACTAGCAATAAATCTAGGGATATAGACATTCTTGGTGGGGGTAGGAGTACCTTTGCTCATGAGTGTCTCATCCTGTTTGATTCTGCAAGTTTAGAAGGAACAGGAAAATAGGTAAAAGTTCAAGATACACAGTTGTGCTTTCTCATGGGACTTTCCAAACTTTCCCATGAGACTTTCCGTGGCTGTATGATCTCATCCTAGCAAGGTAACATCTGGGACTTTCCAAGATTGTGTGTTCTCATGCTGGTGAAGTAATCTCCTGTTGAGGTCATTGTTTTCTGAATATGCATACTGTATTTTTGCTTGTGTTTTTTCTCAATAAATACTGCTACCTGAGTTCACTCAGGGCTGGCATTTTCACAGACATTTCCCTGTGTCTCATTTTCGAATGTCAGTCCACCATAAATGGTGACCCCGACGTGATAGCTTGGAAGGCTATACGTTTCCCGCATCCTATACTCATCGTCGCGGACGTCGACTGGGCCCTCATCTTCTTCGCTGGACGAAGATAGATTCTTTTCGTGAGTATGGGGGGAGATCTCTCGAAGGCTCAGAAAGAGCACATCAGGGAATTGAGAGGGATCATTGGGAATAGTTTTGGGTTTGGAATTGGCAGTAGGGGTTGTGCTGTAGGAAAGAAAGAAATTGAGGACTTACTACAGTATGTTTGGAAAAATATTAAGTCATATCCGGAGGGAGGTAGTATTAAAGTAGAGTCCTGGAAAAAGATAGGGAAATTTTTGCACGAGGAACCTCGTGCCCCTTCTTCAATTTTGTTAACCTGGAGGGTGATTATGGATGCGTTAGCTACTTATGAACAACCGCTCCTATCACCCCCCGAAGAAGGTTTGCCGCTTTACCATGCGGTACGTTTGTTGCCGCCGACGGCACCTCCAGATAAATCTGGGGGACTGTCCGGCGCTAGAAATACTTTGTCAGAGGATAAGAGTTTACCTTTAAGGGTTCAGGTGGATGCAGTTACTGCAGCTATTCAAGAAGCAAAGAATAGAGGGGAATTATCAGGAGATGATTTGGTGGAGTTTGGAGTAGAAGTTCAACTTAATCCAGTAGAAATTGTCATGGATGCTGCGTTGAATCCGCAGCGGGAGTGGAAGCCTTTACCTCTTAGGATTTTGAGGGAAGTTAAGCAAGCAGCAAAAGAATATGGTGTTAGATCGCCATATACTCAGGCATTGTTAGAAGCAGTTGGTTATGGAAATAAAATGATTCCGGCTGACTGGAAAGCTCTGTTGAATATGATTTTAACTCCAGCTCAATATTTGGTGTTAGATCAGAAATGGAGACAGCTGGCAGTACAGAGGGGAACAGCAAATGTTACCCCAGATCAGCTTTACGGAGCTGGTAATTTTACAACAGTGGAACAACAGAGAGATGGTATGCCTGAGGAAGGGTTCGTTCTTCTCCCACAATTAATTTTTCAAGCCGTAGGGGCTCTCCCTGACGGCGAAGGTGGTGAGAAGACCTTTACTAACATCAAACAAGGGAACAATGAACCCTATGAAAATTTCATTAGCAGACTGAAATTGGCTATTGAAAGACAAATTGATAATCAATTCGCCCAGAAAGAGTTGCTTTTTAAGTTAGCAGTAGAACAAGCTAACACAGATTGCAGAAAGATTTTAAATCCACTTGTAGCAAGTGGAGAGCGAGAAATCGCGGATTTGATTAATGCATGTAGGAAGGTAGGGAGTCAGTCTTTTAACATGGAAACTTTAGCTCTGGCTTTACAAACAGGACATGCTCAAAAGGGGAATTGTTTCAATTGTGGGAAGCCTGGACATTTTAAAGCGCAATGTCGGGCTCCTGGAGGGGTCAAAGTCAGCAGAATAAGAGATCAATGGGACAGGGTGTTCGTCCTAAATCAGTGTGCCCAAAATGTAAGAAAGGATACCATTGGGCATATCAGATGCTCCTACAGTTTTTACTGATGGAGGGAAAGTTTTTGGTGCTTGTGTTTGGAAAGATAAATCTGGAATTTGGCATACAAAAGTGACTTCAGAGCAGAAGTCTGCCCAGCAGGCAGAACTTGCTGCTGTAGTTTTGGCTTTTCAAAATTTTCACAATCAGGATTTTAATTTAATAGTGGATTCATTGTATGTGTATAATTTGTTACCCTTTGTAGCAGGTTCTTATTTGTCTCCTGGAATATCACCTGATATTTTAAGATTGCTTTTGCTGTTACAAGGATGTTTGGAGCAGCGTGTGAATGTGTGTTTTGTTGCTCACATGCTACGCTCAAGACCATGTTAACTAAATTAAATAAAAAAGGAGGGAAGCTCCTGGGGCTTCCGGCGATTCAAGATCAATTAAATCTAGATTTATATACTTTAAATTTTTAAATTTGTCTGGTAACCCCCTGCGCGCGGCCAGCAGGCATTTTTCTTCTCCTTCTACAGATGCGGTGAGACCTCGGGTGTTGGTGCGGTTCCTTCCGGATCCAGCATGGGTTCCTGCTGAGCTGATAACATGGGGACGTGGTTATGCAGCAGTTGAACATCTTGGTCAAATTCGTTGGGATGGAAGAGTATTAATGGTGGAAATAATGGACAATAATATAAAAACACTCTTGATTGCAATTTATGCTCTGAATGATAAACAAGAAGAATTCTATAAAAAATTACACATGAAAATAATTGGACTGGACTATGCCAATATAGTTATGATGGGAGATTTTAATGGAATTGTGGACAATAAACTGGACTATACAGCAATAACAGCAAAGCAAAACAGAAAGACTCTCCCTAAATCCTTTTTTAAAATGATAGATGAATTAAATTTAAAAGATATATGGAGAGAAAGAAATGCTAAAACTAAACAATACACTTTTTATTCAAACAGACATTTATCATGGTCCAGATTAGATATGATTTGGATCTCAACAGAATTAATATCTAATATTCAAGAAATAAATATTGAAACAAGTACTTGGGCAGACCATAATCCAATGACAATTAAATGGAAAGGACAAAAAAAAAAGATCGAGATGGACGCTAAATAACACTATTTTAAAGGAAAAAGATTTTACACAATGGATCGAGAAAGAACTGGCTTTTTTCTTTAGAGAAAATAAAAAAGAAGATACTTCAATTCAGAATGTTTGGGATACAATGAAGGCATACGCTAGAGGCTTGATAATAGACTACATAAGAAAAAAGAATATTAGGAAAAGGCAAGCCACTAAAGTTTTGGAAGATGAGTATAAAAGACTTGAAAAAGGACTACAGAAAATGCCACAGAAAAAAGATATTAAACTAAAATTGGACATAATTAAACATAAAATGGGTCTAATAGAGAAAGAAGAATTGGCACAGAAAATTAGAAGTGCTAAACAGAACTACTTTGAAGATGCAAATAAACCAGGTAGATGGCTAGCATATAAATTGAGAAAGGAGAAAGAATCAAGGAAAATATCGCAGTTAATAGATGATCAAGGCCAAGTTTGCCATGGTAATAAGGAGAAAAAGGAAATTATTCGAGACTTCTACGGGCAACTATATAAGCAAGAGAATATTGATGAGGAAAAAGTCAAACAGTATCTACAGAATGCTAACCTACCTAAGATATCCAAAGAGACTGAAGAAATGTTAGAAAGCAATATAACAATGATGGAATTAACTGAAGCACTTAAGAAACAAAATAATGGGAAAGCACCAGGCCCAGATGGGCTTCCGGCAGAATTCTATAAAACACTACAAGAATAATTGAACATTCCATTGTTAGAAGTCATGAATGAAGCTATGTTAAAGAAGATGATACCTAAAACATGGTCAGATGTGGCGATTCTGTCTCAATATTTTTCTATAAGAGAAATCTTGCTTAGCACGTATACCTCTCAGAGCAAAGTTCACTAAACTGACAGGAAAATAACTGACAGGAAGAAGCTAAATTGATAAGATTAACACAGAGGTCTGTGTCAGATAAAGTAAAGACATATTTCACAAAAGCCTGTGAAAGGATGTATATTCAAAAGTCTGTCAGATAAGATGTGTATTCTGTAAAGACATGTTTACCGGAAAACTATTAATCAATAACAGCCAAGAAGTTCGTTATTTGTATCACTTGTAGCCTGGTCTAAAAGATAAACTTTGTAACTTCTTTGTCTTTCTGTAAACCCCCCTCACCCCCTCTTTTCAGCATAATAAAAGAGCACAGCGTAGAGCAAGCTAGCCAGCCTAAACATTCCATCTGTCTTAGGCTCAAATGAGGCAATCCCATCTGCCTCAAGCAATGCGCTGTCTCACCTAAAGAAATCTTCGTCTTGTGTTCTTTTTTCTTTTAGCTTTGCAATCACTCTTGCGAGAGTCCCTCAATCACCCTGGCTATAGGGTCCTGCTTTTGCCAAACTTCGCCCTTGCGAGGGCTTCTCTCTATCTCACCCTTGCGAGGGTCCCTTTCTGAGAGGAATTCAGCAATCAACCTGAAGATCTAAACAACAGACCGGTTGCTCAACGCAACAAATGGGGGCTCGTCCGGGATGCCTTGATTTGTCTGGGATTCCTTGGTCCGGGATTCCTTGATTCGTCCGGGATGCCTTGATTCGTCTGGGATCTCTTCGATCTTCAGGTTCCAAGGTGTGACTTCTGTCTAGAGGTGCATCTCCTTCACTCCCATTGCTACGCACCTGGCATAGGTTTCGTACGAATCGTAAGTAATGGGCTCCTCACTTTCTCAAGTTTCGTCAGGGCACAGGGACGAACTTTATAGTCTAGTGAAGAAGGCTAATTCCTTTCAGAAAATTAATGGTACAACTGTGTACCCAATTTCGAAGAAATCTTTAAATAAATTTATAATTTATATTGAGGCGCACTGTCCAGCCTATCCATCTGCTGGAACTCTTAGCCATTCTCAATGGGAAAAATTAGGAAAATATTTACATGAAATTCCCAGAGCTCCCATGGATATACTTATCTCTTGGAGAGCAATAATGGCTGCTATAACAATTGTTTATCCATCTTCTAGTCTTCCTGAAAAATCTTTTCTCCTGTTTCCTCTGATTCCCCTTCTTCTAATTTAAAAACTTCCAAGCCTCTTGCAGCTCATTTTGATACAAATTCTTCCTTACCTCCTTATACTGACATTTCTTCCCCTCCTCCTTCCTCTCATTCTTCTCTTCCTGATTTTTCTCCTATGAAACCTGTGGGAGGAATCATAACTAATCTTCTGTCATCACCTCTTTCTTTAGAAACAGAAAATCCTTCTGCTTATCCTATGACTATCATCCCTGGAGCAGCAGGAGGCAATGTTCATACTAACATTGAATTTAAAGTTTTGAAAAATATTAAAGATGCAGTTACAACTTATGGACTGCATTCTCCTTTTACTAGGGGAATACTTGATTCTTTGGTTACAGCTAATACAGTTATGTTATTATATGATTGGAAAATGCTTTTCTCTATGCTTATGACTCCAGCGCAATATGTTGTGTGGCAATCTGAATATGAAAAAGGTATTGAGGCTGAAATTCGTAGGGGTTTGCCTGCTGGAGTAACTGAAGATCATTTAATGGGGAAAGGTCAATTTTCTACTTTAGTACAACAACAAAATTCTCCCCGTCGTTGTTTTGCTATTATTCATATGTGTGCTATGAATGCTTTAAAGCGTGTGGATGATTCAGATTCACAGTCCACTCAAGCATTTTTAAAAATTATGCAAGGTCCTGATGAGCCTTATGCTTCATTCATCAGTCGGCTTCAAACAGCCTTAGATAGACAGATAGATAATTCTGTTGCTAAACAAGAATTACTTATAAAATTGGCTTTTTCAAATGCAAATCAAGATTGTCAAAAAATTCTACAGCCAGTTGCTAATAAGCCAGGAGTGACTTTGGCTGAGTTTTTACAACTCTGTAGAATTGTAGGAACAACCACTCATAAAATGGATATGCTTGCTACTGCAATCACTTCTTCATTACCAAATCCTAATTCTGCTTCCACTTTTTCTCCTGATGCTTTTGCTGTAACACGCAATGGCAATTGTTTTAACTGTGGAAAGCCAGGACATTTTAAAAATCAATGTCGTTTGCCAGGGGGTGGAGCTGCCTTTCGTGGCCAAACCAGAGGTCCACCTTCCTCATCTAAGCCAAAAACTATCTGTCCTCGCTGCAGGAAAGGCTATCATTGGGCTTCACAATGTCATTCTAATCCTTCTCCTTCTCAGCCTTTGGGAAACTAATTGAGGGGTCTTCAGCTAGCCCCGCTACAAAGGCTGAATTACCTGTCACAACATTTCCTGTGGTGCTGTTAGAGGATCTTGTGTATGATGATCCTGGTGCAGTTTTTACTCTTCCTTTAACTACAACATTTCTCAAACCTTTACCTCCTTCCACACCTGTCTTGCTTATTCCCAATTCTTCTCTTACAATAGAGGTGTGGTTGCAGCTCCTTACTTATATGATTCTTCTGCTCTTAATAATCTTGCATTGGCTGCAATAGGAGATCGTTGCTTTACTTTAAAAAAGGGAACAGTAGTGGCAACACTTATAATTTTGCCTCTTTTTGAACCACTTTCTTTGTTTGCATTACAGCAGCCTGTTCAAGCTTCAAAACCAACTCTTTCTGTTACACTCAATGGTCGAATTTTTTAAGGTCTGATTGACACCGGTGCAGATGTTTCTGTTATTCGTTCTTCTGAATGGCCCTCTTCTTGGTCTCTCACAGAAGCTTCTTCAGTGCAGGGTGTAGGTGGAGCTCAAGCTGCTAAGGTCAGCTCTCATTGGCTCTCTGCTTCTACTGAGCATTCAACTTTAACTGCTTATCTTAAACCCTATATCCTTCCTCTACATTGCAATCTATGGGGACGTGATTTACTTTCTCAATTTCAGGCTTATATTCAGATACCATAGTTTTTCTATTAAAATGTCTATTTCTCCTTTATCTCTTACTCTTAAAACCTCTATTCCTGTTTGGGTGGATCAATGGCCTCTCACAAAAGAAAAATTGGAGGCTTTACATCTTCTTGTTCATCAACAGTTAATAGAAGGACATATTGAACCATCCACCAGTCCTTATAACACCCCAGTATTTGTAATTAAAAAGAAATCTGGCAAATGGCGTCTCCTTAATGATCTCAGAACCATAAATTTAATTATTCAACCTATGGGACCACTGCAGTGTGGTCTGCCTAATCCTAATTTAATCCCAGCTGGATTTGATCTCATAATAATAGATTTAAAGGACTGTTTCTTTTCTATACCTTTGGCACAAAAGGATAGGATCATCTTTGCATTTACAGTGCCAGAGCTTAACAACTCTAAACCCACATCTAGGTATCAATGGAAAGTTCTTCCACAAGGTATGCTTAATTCACCAACTATGTGTCAATATTTTGTCAATGAGGCTCTGCATCCTTATAGATCTCAATTTCCAAATTTTCTTGTATATCATTACATGGATGATATCTTAATTGCTGCTGATGGGCCAAAGGGGACAGTTCAAAAAACTTTTCCAATCCTCCTGACCACATTAGCAAAAGCAGGGTTACATATAGCACCTGAAAAAATCCAGTCTCACTACCCAATGCAATATTTAGGTCACAAGGTTTTAGCTTCCACAGCATCTCCACAAATTCCTTCACTTACACTTCCACAGCCAACAACACTGGTTCAATTACAGCAGTGCTTGGGGGTTATTAATTGGGCTAGACCATATCTTGCTTTAACCACACAGATGCTATCACCACTTTTTCAAGCACTAGTAGGATTGAAAAATCCTGCAGATAAGGTCTATCTTTCAGATCAGCATCTAGAAGCTTTAAAACAAGTAAACACAGCCCTAGCAACTCAATGGGTAAATCGTGCACTCACAGATAAACCACCTTCTCTTGCTATTCTTTCCACTCATCAACTACTGACTGCAATAATTGTTCAAATATCTAATACAAAAAATCTTCATATCTTGGAATGGTTACACCTACCACACACTCCAAAAACATCTATTTTTACTAGAGCAGCACAAATGGCTTCTCTTATAGAAAAAGGGCGTAAGAGAACCAAAGCTCTAATGGGAATGGATATTTTTACATTGTATATTCCTTTTAAGATTACTCAATGGGAACCTCTTTTTCAGACTTCCACAACACTGCAGGATGCATTGGAAGATTGGTGTGGCCAAGTGTCGTGCCACCTTCCCTCTGATTCACGATTGCAGGTGTTGGGGACAGTTCCTTTTGTTTTACAATCACCTTTTGTCCAACAGCCATTGAAGGAAGGCTTAACTGTCTTTACTGATGGTTCAAAAAATATTGGAGCATGTACATGGTATGAAAATGCTCAATGGCATAAACGCTTAACTACTTCACAATCATCAGCACAACAAGCTGAATTAGCTGCTTTCCTATTGGCGTTGTCTCTTTTTCACAACAATCTTTAAATGTAATATCTGATAGTATGTATGTTACTCAGATGGTTGCTCATATTTTTGATGCATATATTTCTCCTGTTACTCCTCCCTCTCTAATGAAACTTTTTTACAGCTTCAGACATTGCTGAAAAAGCGAGGGAAACCTTTATTTGTAACTCATATCAGAAGTCATCAGCAATTGCCTGGATTCCTATCAGAAGGCAATCACATGGCAGATGAGGCTTGTAAAGTTATGGCCTCCTCTCCCCTTCTCCAACAGCTTTCACCTGGGGAGAGTCATGATTATTTTCATCAAAACAGGAAAGCCCTAGTGAGACAATTTGGAATTACATATCAAGAAGCCACAGCAATAATTCAACAATGTCCAACATGTAGCTTGCAGGCCAAAGGTATCCCTGAAGGCGTTAATCCTAGGGGTACTCAAGCCTGTGATACATGGCAAATGGATGTAACTCATTATTCTCCCTTTGCTCCCTGGAAATACATTCATGTATCAGTAGATACTTATTCAGGGTTTATTATAGCAACATTGCAAAGAGGAGAGGCTACAAAAAATGTTATTAATCACTGTATTAGGTCATTCGTAACGTTGGGATGTCCAAAAATTCTCAAAACAGATAATGGTCCTGCTTATGTCAGTTCTCCCTTTGCTGAGTTTTGTCATAAGTGGGCCATCACACATAAGTTTGGCTTACCCTTCAACAGCCAAGGTCAAGCGATTGTAGAGAGATCGCATTTAACTTTAAAACAAGCCCTTGATAGGCATCTGGGGAAAAAAGGCTCAGGCCCCCCAAACCTCCCAACGTTGCAAAATATCTTAAATGTTTGTCTGTACACTCTTAACTTTCTCAATCTTACTGGCTCTCCTCCCTCCACAGCGGCTTCGCCACTTCACCAAGCCAGTAGTTCCCTCTTCCCGTCCTCTTGTTTATTTCAGACAGCTTCCAGATCCTGCGTGGAAAGGTCCTGCACAGCTCATCACCTGGGGAAAAGGTTACGCAGCTGTCCAACTTCCTGATCGAGTGCTTTGGGTTCCTGCTCGCTGTGTCAGACCTTACCATGGCAAACCTGACTCTAACCCTAATCTTTCTTCTGATATCAATACTTCCTGTCTTTTCTCAATTTAAGGCATCTCCTGATGCTATTTTTGCTTTCCTTACTGATACTGTTACTTTTATTTTTAAAGATAATCTTCTTTCTGCATGTAATTATGTTTTTCAACACAATGGTAGTTTTCTTTCTCCTACTTCTGACATAACTATTTACTATTACTATTCTCCTTGTTTAATATTTTTAACTATACATGTTACTCCACTTACGATAGGTTCTTATTCTTGCTTAGGATTTTTTCACAATCACACTTATTTCAATCACACTGTTCTATTGCTTTCAACTTCTTCAGTGGCATCTACTCCACTATCTTCGGTTTTACTTACATTGCCATCTCAAGCTAATTCTGAGAAAACTTTTCCTGGAGATAAACTACGCTGGCATCTTCGTTGCTGCTTTCCACCCTGTGATGTCACCAAATGCATATTGCATCATTCATCTTCCTGGGTTCCTGATCACTACAAACCACCTGTCGTGCGAAGACGATACCTCATCCCTGATGACATCCATCGCAAAACTACAGCTCTCATTCGAGCTCGCCATTTTGGGTATCCTGCCTTCATCGCTGACAACTCCATCTCTAAGCAGTCTGCATCTCATGCTGTTCCAAGATTTGGCTATCATCGCATTCCTCGAAGCATACAATCATCTTCTACAAATGAACATCAACCTCAAACTTACACCTGAACTATCCTTGACTTTCAAGGAAAAATTTTAAACACCACCACTAACTATATTCATATTACTCGTGCTCAAGCACATCTTCCCTGCTCTCAATGGCCTTGTTGTGGACAGAGAATAAATCCACTCAGAATCACCTTTACTGCAAAAGGAAAGACACTTGCAAGAAAACAATGGATGGTTGGGTTCACTTGGGGAGGACGTCAGTGGGATGGTCAAGGAGATGAAGGGAATATTTTTACAATTCGTCTTTCTATATCTATGTCTCATTATGATGTTGGTCCCAATCCTAATTTGAAATCAACCTTTCTACAAAAACCCAATATTCAGATGAATCCATTAGTACAGTTGGTCAATTCTTCTTACACATTGCTAGCAACTACACTTAATGATTCATCCAAAACTGATCAATGTTGGCTTTGCTTATCTGATTTGCCACCATTCTATGATGCAGTAGCTTCCAATGAACCTATAAAAAACTCCACCAGTGACACACAATGTAGATGGAACACTTCCTCCATTACTATCACTGACATAATAGGTAGGGGGATGTTGCCTAGGACACATACCTGCTAATTATTCTCAATATTGTCAGAAGGTTTCATCAGGGTATCACTGTAATGTATATCTACCAAAAGAGAGATCAAACCTTAACATTGGAGGCTATGGTCCTCTATACACTACCTCCAATGGCAATATCACAGCTCGCCTCAAAGGACAATTCTTCATCCCAGGTAATAATTCTATATGGGCTTGCTCCACAGGAACAACTGCATGTGTTCATGGTGATGTTCTTATTGCTCAGGGATCTTTTTGTATTCAGGTAAAACTAATTCCAAAGATCACATTTTATCCAGGTTCAGAACTTATCAATGAACTTGAACCTCCACAATTTCCCCTTCATCAGAAAAGAGAAATCATTACAGCTGTAACACTATCTGTATTATTAGGTCTTGGGACAGCAGGTGCAGCCACAGGTGTAGCAGCTCTAGCTGTTGGTCATCAACAGTTAGCAACTCTAAGTTTACAAATAGATGAAGATCTCAAACGCATAGAGACTTCAATTACTGCTCTTCAAACTTCTCTCTCATCTCTAGCTGAAGTGACTCTTCAGAACAGAAGAGGTCTAGATTTGTTATTTTTAAACAAAGGGGGATTATGTGTAGCAATAAAAGAAGAATGTTGTTTTTATGCAGATCATTCAGGAATTGTTAAAGATTCTATGGCTGAATTGCGTAAACGTTTGAAGGATAGAGAGAATGAAAGACAACAAAGTCAGTCATGGTATCAAGGCATGTTTAATTTTTCTCCTTGGTTAACAACACTATTGTCAGCCTTAATAGGTCCTCTTGTGTTATTGCTTCTTGCATGTACTATTGGTCCATGTGTAATAGGACGTTTACTTACATTTCTGAGGGATCGTTTGAATACACTTGACAATGAAGTTAACAATACTCAAAAAAACAGTTAGCTTTCTCACATCTGTAAATGGCTTTGATATTCCTAGATGCCCAAAAGGCATTTGATAATGTGAATTGGAGATTTATGTTACTACTATTGGAACAAATGGGTTTTGCCAGAAAATTTATTCAAGCCAATAGAAGCCATATACCATAAGCAAACGGCAAAGGTAATGATAGAGGGAGAATTCACAGATTTTATTAATATAAGAAAAGGCACAAGACAAGGATGCCCCCTATCACCTTTGCTATTTGTATTGACTTTGGAAGTGTTGAATAGAAATATTAGAGATGATAAAAACATAAAAGGAATGAAAATTAAAAAGGAAGAATTTAAATTGCAAGCCTTTGCGGATGATTTAGCTTTTATTTTGGAAGACCCGTTAGAAACAGCTCCAAAACTATTGGAAAAGATAGAGACATATGGTGAGGTGGCTGGTCTGAAAATAAATAAAGATAAAACAAAGATCTTGACAAAGAATATGTTACAAAGACAAAGAGAAGAACTGGCAGACCTATTGAAAATTCAAGTCACGAACAAGGTCAAGTATCTGGGGATATATTTGACATCAAGATGTAGTACATTAAAAGAGAATAATTATATTAAACTTAAACAACAGATAGCCTTAGATTTGAAGAAATGGGAAAATTTACAATTGTCATTAATAGGGAGAATCTCAACAATTAAGATGAATATTTTACCCAGAATCTTATATTTGTTTCAAACAATACCAATTAGGCTCGGAAAAGACTATTTTGAAGACTTAAATAAAATTGTGTTGAAGTATATATGGCAAGGTAAGAAAGCGAGAATAAAGCTAAAACTCTTACAAGATGCTAGAATTAGAGGAGGATTTGGTTTGCCTAATTGGGAGTTGTGCTATCAAGCTGCAAATTTGATGTGGGCCAAGAAATGGATAACATTAAGAAAGACCAGATTGTTGACATTAGAAGGTCATGATTTGCTGTTGGGTTGGCATGCCTTTTTATGGTATAAGGGAACTAAAACACAGGGTTATTTCAGAAGACATTATATACGGGAGTCTTTGTGGTTAAATTGGGAGAAGATCAAAAGACAATGTTATTTGAAAATTCCAGTTTGGTTATCGACCATTGAAGCATTTTCCTATCCTATAATTTATAAGAAGGAACAAACAGTTAGATATGGGGAAATATTGGATGAAAAGGGTGAACTTAAATCGATGCAAAATTTAGAGGAACAAGGTATAAAGATGAATTGGTTTTCATATGCGCAAATACATTCAAGGTATGATGAAGATTCTAAAACAGAGGGATTTTATGATAAACTGACTGATCTAGATAAGATTTTGACAGGTACTGATGAAAAGGTGATTAAAAAACTATACGGTTATTTACTGGGAATTAAACTAGAGGAAGAACAAGTTAAAGAAACTATGATTGCTTGGGGGAGAATTTTGGATATGGGATTGATTTAGAGAAATGGCAAAAATTGTGGTCTCAAAATTATAAAATGACAATGTCAATAGCTTATAAAGAAAATTTGTATAAGATGTTTTACAGGTGGCATTTCCCCCGACAAGAATAGCAAGAATGTTCAAGAATAAATCTGAAAAATGCTGGAAATGTCATCAGATACCTGGCTCATATTACCATATGTGGTGGACTTGTGAGGACGCTAGAAAATACTGGACTAAAATTCGCATGTGGTTGGAAAAAATGACAAAGAAACACATAGATTTGAAACCAGAGATCTTTTTACTGGGAATCCTACCTGATACATATAGTAAAGATTTGAAATATCTGATTGTAAATGTATTAACAACGGCTGGGATTGTATTTGCTAAAAATTGGAAAAATAAGAAAATACCATTGCAGGAAGAAATTATTAAGAAAATATTGGAATGTGCTGAAATGAGTAGATTGACATTTGAAATTAGAGAACAAGAGAATAAACAATTCTATAAAATTTGGGACCTTTTCTATCAATGGTTGGATGATAAAATACAATAATAGAATATTTAGAATTTTAGATAATAATGAATATATAAAAAGAAGATAAAGTAGATATTTCTAATTGCAAGGCTCAGTGACAGTCAGATTCTTTCATAGACGCTGTGCAAGACAGATGCCACTCTTTCCTCCTATGGCAAGATGAAAATCATGGTCTTTGAACCCATATGTATTCCTTACTCTTGTTTGGAATATCTCCGTTAGAAAATTCATTTTGTCCTCTTTAAATTATAAATATAAATAAATGTTGTGACTCAGAGGTTTGAACCTGCTCTGTCAGAAGACATAGGCTCGAGTGATGAGGAAGATCTGGCATTAAGGTTTGAGCCTGCCTTGTTGAGTGACACAAATGTGAGCCAAGAGGAAGAGGAAGATAGGGTATTGGGGTTTGAACCTGCTTTGCTGGAAGTTTCGGAATCCTCATCCTCTCCAGGACCTTCCTCATTAGTTACACCTGTGTTGGCAGATAATCAGGAGAACATGCCA
Source organism: Notechis scutatus (assembly GCF_049901735.1). Lineage (NCBI taxonomy): Eukaryota > Metazoa > Chordata > Lepidosauria > Squamata > Elapidae > Notechis > Notechis scutatus. The sequence continues at coordinate 1,264,303 of NC_142014.1, forward strand.
GAGTCCTTGGATGAAGATCAAACCGAAGAATCTTGGTTTGATGCAAGGAACAGACGTAAGCAGAAACGTCAAGCACAAACTGGAAGGAGACGTCGAATCAAGGACTGAGGAAAGAGACTGACACGCCCCTCAGGAAATATAAGGAGGCGTGTTAGCTTGGAATCCCCGTTCGGGTCAAACTTTGTTATTTGCGTTTGCAGTTTGGAAAAAGTTTTCTGTTTGCCGTTGGCTCTGATTTATAGTTCTGCTCATTATCTGAATTTGCTGACAGCTTCTGGGAAAACTGCCAACGACGAATTAAGCCAAAGGAAAGTTAACTCTGTTGTTCCTGATATTGTCTGTTCGTGTTTTTTCTCCTTTGGACATTTGGACTCTCACCTCGTGGCTACAGGTGAGACAGAACAAAAAAAATAAATAAATTGTATAAATAAAATTTATAATTTTTTCTACTGGTTAGCAGTGTAATTTTCAGTTTGTTTGATTATAAGTAGGTTTTGTTTATTTTCTTTTATAAAATAAAGTCTATCAATGTAATACTTCCTATTTGACCCCTAGAATTCTCCCCAAAACCAAACTAGATCTCATTTAAAACACTTTCTATTTGATCTCTAGAATTCTCCCCAAATCCAAGTAAGGTCAATGAAACTCTAGACCTAGAAAACCTAGAACTACGCCGCCTCCGGTCCGATCTAAATATAGTATATAAAATCATACATTGCAATATCCTACCTGCAAATGAATACTTCAGCTTTAATTATAACAATACAAGAGCACACAATAGATACAAACTCAAGGTTAACCGCACCAAACTTGACTGCAGAAAATACCCTTCCGGTTTGCAAGGCTTCGGCAGCGGCAGGGATTCGCAACTCCGCACGATCCCTGCTGCGCTTGCTGCCGAGGTTCCTCCGATCCGTTTGGATTTGGAGGATATAGCTGCCCTGTAGAGGCAGCTGAAGATAGGGGGGATCCGGACAGGGGTTTGGGGGTGTCGCAGACCCCCTCCCCAGCCGGCAAACCCCCCTTTTCCCAAGTCGGTGGAGCGGCGGTCAGTAATGGCTGCCACAAAGAAGCCTGCAGCTGGACAAGATCGCGCAGGAGGAAGAAGGTGAAAGTTTTTTTTCTGGCTGAACCGGGACAAAGAGGAGCCTTTAAAACCTGGAAATTTGCCTTTTCTAATTGCTACATTGTTTCCCAGAAAGACTGTGCAAGCGGCGAGAAAGTTGTGAAAGGGAAAGTTATTTCTTCTCACTCTCCTTCCCTACGGAATAGCAGATGGAAATCTGGAAAACCTGCTTGGGCAAAGAAGGTAAATAAACTTAAAAATTAAAGCCAAGGGGATAAAAGATTTTGGAACATTGAAACTAAAAACTAAAAGTTTATTGCTATAAGTGGGAAGGAAGAGGTAAAAAATTTATTCTAAGACTCTATTGAAGAAGACTGCTTGAAGTTTTTAAGACTAGAAATTAATGACAATAAGGCTTCTAAAAAATCATTTTGAAACTGTCTAATTGAATCTCACCCCAGGAGGAGGAGGAGAAGAAGAAGAAGAAGAAGAAGAAGAAGAGAGGAGGAGGAGGAGGAGGAGGAGGAGAGGAGGAGGAGGAGGAGGAGGAGGAGAGGAGGGGGAGGAGGAAGAAGAAGAAGAAGAAGAAGAAGAAGAAGAAGAAGAAGAAGAAGAAGAAGAAGAAGAAGAAGAAGAAGAAGAAGAAGAAGAAGAAGAAGAAGAAGAAGAAGAAGAAGAAGAAGAAGAAGAAGAAGAAGAAGAAGAAGAAGAAGAAGAAAGTGTTAACGGAACAGTTTGTTCTGATTTGGATTGCTTTGTGACTTTCTGACTTTGGGATTTTGGGGGACTATTCCTTGAAGGACTAAAAACATTTGGGTTGCTCCTTTAAAAATAAAATAATAATAATAATAAAAAATGGCATTATCTGTGCAAGAATTACAAAAACTACAACAAGAGAAACAAGAAGGTAAGGGCTCTCTTGGATCTACCTTTCGTTTTTTGGAAATGGCGATTTTTACATACCAAGAAATACAAGAACAAGAGGACCGGGATGAAGAAGGAGAAGCCATCTTTAATGGACAAAAAATCATAGCCCAAAAGAACAAGGGGGGGAAGAAAAGGGAGAATTTAGAACTTAAAAAAGCAACCAAGAAAGGGAAAAATAAGATGAAAAATCGATACAATGCCAGAAAGCAACAGAAAAGAGAAACACAACAGAGAGGGAAGATTCAAAAAGTGGAATTTGAGAGATGGGGGGGGGGGGGGGCGGGCAAAAAGATCAAAAAGATCAGAATTGATAAGAAAGGAAGGGAAAAAGGAAAGAGAAGCCATAAAGGTTTAAAACAAGATGAAAAAAAAAGGCTTTTTTCAGAGACAAAGGGTAAAATTTAAATTAAAAAATATATGATTCTGCAAAAATATATAAGATTGTATTGTAGATATTAGTATTTGAAATTGAGTTAGAAAATTGAAATATTATATGAGTTAATAATGTATCAAAGGGAATATATAAAATGTTTAAGAGTAAATAATAGAGTCTAATTTTCTGTGGAATGCTGTTCTGATCATACTATAAACTCAAGCCCTTTTTTATTTTTGTTTTATTATTATACTTTGTGCTAAGCAGAATCAGTATGGAAAGTATGTATTATTTCTAGGGGAAAGATAAAACTTGTCATGCTTCAACCAGTGATTACAGGAGAAATATTGTATTGGAAAGAAAAGATAAATAGATAATTGAAGAAAACAGACAAAAGATACAAGTATAATTATTTAAAATGAGATGAAATAAATATAATAGAATTATGAGAGTGAATAGAGGAGAGAAAATATATAGAAAATACAGAATGTTTTTTTTTAAATAAAAGTTTTTATTAATTTTAACGACAAACAAAAACACAAAAAACATAAAACATAACATAAAAAACATCATCATTCTTCATATATTTACAGACAGTGTATCGGTTTGTTTACCACTCCTTTTTGTGCATCCATTTCATAGTCATCATAATAATTATGTTACATAATAACTCATATTATCAATCAACAATTATATATCCTAATATCATTATTAAACAATCATTTGACTATAATTTTACTAATTCATACTTAAGCGAGATAACTGTAATTTAGTTACTTTATTTTATAACAAATCATAAAATCATACCAAGTCTATCTTAATAAAATATTCTAAAAGTGTTATCAAGACCAAGAAAAAATGTATATTCGTTATTTCCTAAATTTCTAACTATTCTATTATTATATTGTATTATCTAACCATTGATAAAAAAGATCCCAAACTTCATAAAATTGTTTATCTTCTTGTTCTCTAATTTCAAATGTCAATCTACTCATTTCAGCACATTCCAATATTTTCTTAATAATTTCTTCCTCTAATGGTATTTTCTCACTCTTCCAATTTTTAGCAAATACAATTCTAGCCGCTGTTAATACATTTACAATCAAATACTTTAAGTTTTTATTATATGTATCAGGTAAGATTCCCAATAAAAAAATCTCTGGCTTCAAATCTATATGTTTCTTTGTCATTTTTTCCAACCATATGCGAATTCTAGTCCAGTATTTCCTGGCCTCCTCACAAGTCCACCACATATGGTAATATGAACCAGGAATCTGATGACATTTCCAGCACTTTTCAGAATGTTAATTAAGATATGAGGTAGTATATTGAGTGAGTATGAACTTGATTTATGTCTATATAAAAAGAGGTAACCCGGGGTAAGCCGCTTTCCAAAAAGAAGTTTTAGGTATTTATGTTTTGTGTTTTGTATGTCCATGTTTGAATTAATAAAATCTTAGAAGAATGTAAGAAGAATGTTGGAAGAGAATAATGAAATTGTAAATAAGACAGATGGATATAAAGAATGTATACAATCTAAAGTAAAAGAAATATAATTTCAATAATAGAAGGAAAGGGAGAAACAAAGAGAAGCTGGGATAAGATATGAAGCTGAATAGATAAGGTAAATATATATATTAAATCGTGCTTGTATGGAAATGTGATAATTTGGAATTATTCTGTCTTTAAATAAGATCTTTTATTGATCTCTTCAGAAAAGATCTCTTATGTTATTACATTCTATGCTTTGTTTGTTTGTGTATTGTTTTGTAAAAATTAATAAAATTTGTTTAAAAAAAAACCAATACAAGAGCACACAATAGATACAAACTCAAGGTTAACCGCCCCAAACTTGACTGCAGAAAATACGACTTCAGCAACAGAGTGGTCAATGTTTGGAATACTCTACCTCAGGGGTCCCCAACCGCCGGTCCGCGGACCGATACCGGTCCGCGGAACAACTCTTACCGGGCCGCTGGTTGCTGGGCGCCGCCATCTTTTTTTGGTAAAAAAGTGCTTCCGGTGAGCTTTTCCGGGTAGAAAGCTCACCGGAAGCACGTTTCATCAAAAAGATGGCGGCGCTAGCGCTCGTGAGCTTTTCCGGGTAGAAAGCCATTTCTACCCGAAAAGCTCACCGAGCCTGGCCGCCATCTTTTTGACGAAAAGTGCTTCCGGTGAGGTCACCGGAAGCACTTTTCGTCAAAAAGATGGCGGCGCCCAGTTGATGCCGGCCGCGGCGCCCAGCTGATGCCGGTACCGGGCCGCGGCGTCAAAAAGGTTGGGGATCCCTGCTCTACCTGACTCTGTGGTTTCTTCCCCAAACCCCCAAAACTTTAACCTTAGACTGCTACTATTGACCTCATCCCCTTCATAAGAGGCCTGTAAGGGCATGCATAAGCGCACCTATCGTGCCTACCATCCCTGTCCTATTGTTTTTTTATTTTTCTTGTAAGTATCTATCTCATGTATTCAAAACTACAGTATATTTATTCTTATACCTGTATCTTGTAAGCGATTGACAAATCAAATAAATACTAAAAAAAAAAGTCCAGTATATTAACTGCCAGGTGGCAGGACTCAGGATGTTTGCATAAAAAGATTATATGATTCATTGTTAACTTCTAATAACATAGGTTCCTATGAAGATTCTACACATTATACTGGAAATAATTACCATCCTAGCACTTCCCTCAACTTCATATACCTAACTACATTTTTCTAAAAAAAATTATATCCTTCTTATGCTCTTTTTAATGAAATTAAGAAATACTTTTGTGAAATGCCCAAGGTATCAGCTGTTATCCAAAGAAGGCATTTCTTGTAAGATAAAAGGACAAAATATTAAAGAAATATTGCTTTTTTGCTTTCTCAGATACGGAAAAATGCACCAAGTGTCCAGATGATAAATATCCAAATGAGGACAGAATCTGTGCTCTATAGAATTGCCTTTTCAAGGAAATGGAACTTACTCTCGATCAAACAATTTGGATTGTTTCATTTTTGCCATATCAGCTTTAACAAGCTGAGTTCTCAGGCCTTCAATTTCCTCCTTATATAATCCAACACCTTTATCCACCAGGGCCTAGTAAGAAAAAGAAAAACATGATCTCTTGAGAAGACAACAACAGTTGTATATTTCCAAGTGCCCAATAAGCACTTTAGAAAATGAAATCATATTTACATATTAGATAATAGACTTTTAGTAAAAATGAGCTACATACCTCTTCAGATCAAAGTAATAATGTCAGGACCCTTTTCAGATGGAGGTTTGGATCCAGCAAGAGATCAGAGTTAGCACCCTGTGGTGCTAACAGTTGGTGCCTTATCTGATCTGCAGGAAATTGTCCTTCCATGGTTTCATTCCACAAATAACTGAATTGCATTAAAAATACTAGAGAACACCAGAGAATGGGCCAAAGTTGTAGAGCACTTTCATTTTCTTTGAGGAGGAGTATGTTTAGCCACAAGCAAGGCTGGGAGGAAGCATAACATTGTGAGCTGATAATTCCTTTGTATAAACTTGCCTTCCAGTGTCCAGCAGCCCAGAACATTGCATAAGTTTTATATAGGAATTGCAGAGAGAAAATGTGAAGATCTAAGACATTTGTGTGAATCCCATGAATAAATATTTTACTCCCAACATGAGAAGTCACTTATACATACAATACCCTGAGTGCTTCTCTCTCACTTAATGCATTTCTTAAGCAATTTTCTTTTTCCTCTAATGCAGCTTGAAGCTTGATGACTTCACTCCTGGAAGCTTTCACATTAAGTTTCATTTCTAGTATGGCTATTGTTTTCTCTTTTTCCTGGAGATTCTTACTTCCTTCATTTATTATGCTTTCTAGTTCTTGGATTTTCAACTGCAGATTCTTTGAAAAAGAAAGTGTGTTATTAGAAAATGGAACACCACTTCCAGATTTTATTTTCAAAGGTGGAAAAAACGTTTAGCTGTTATTGGTGATAACTCCGATACATGTAGAGTTAATTGGATCTGAAGCTCTGAAGATCACAATGATTCCAATATTTTGAATGCTGGGCTCTTTATAAAAAAAAGTGTGGCCTGAAAACAGTGAAAACGATCAGAAAAACAATAGTAAGAGATGCAGCATCAAAGGAAGACGAATATAAGCAAAACTAATTCCCAACAGTGTACTTCCTCATTTATAAAAGGTAACCCGGTGCCATTTCATGCATCGATTGGGAAAACACTCTTTATTTTTATATGGCAGAGATTACCCAATATCATGTTTCCTGCAACCACAGATTTATAAGCGTCATCCTATAGATTTATTTTAAATCAAAATGTCATGATTTGTCAAAGTCTGCCTCATTGATGAACTAATTTTTCTGTCTGTTCTTTTCAACTAAAAAAGTTGGATAAAACTTATTCTCTCAGGAAACCTATTTAAGAACTAGAATGGATTTGGGAACATCATATATTTGGGAAAGCAGAGACTAAATAGAAATTTAATAAATGGCATACCAGGAAAAGCTGCATAGAAAAGAACTAAGCATTAATCAGATTAGACAAATGAAGAGACATCAGGCTGAGGTGTCAAACAGGAGTTTAACAAAAACACACCTTTGTATCTTGTTCGGTTGCTTCCAGTTTATATCTTAGCTTATGGTTTTCTTCTTCTCGTGACGTATTAGCAACACCACAGGATTTTTGATCTTTTTCTAACATATCTAACTGTAGAATCAGTTCCTTTGTTTCTTCTCTACATGCTTTCAGAGTAGCATCAATCTCTCTGCAGTAGTTGGCATTTATGGCTTCCAGCGCAGATCTAGCTTGAAAATAGGGCTGTAATATAAAGGCAGCGATAAATCTTAAGGGAGGTATGTTACATTGCTATCTCTTACATAGAGTCATCCAATTACACCAGAACACACCTTCTGCAAACTAGATCAACATGTCCAATAATCCAAGTTGCTTTGGATTATTAAACTATAAGAAACACGCAACTACATGTACAGCATTATCTCCAAGCGCACCCTTGACAAGGCAAAAACAATAATATTGTGCTACACCTTTTAAATCTGCATCTCGTACCTGAGCTTTGGGCCGTAGAAATTGATTAATGGACTGAAACTTTTCAATATTTTGCTTTGTTGTTGCCTCAAAGCCTTGGAAATCAACATATGAGCACCGTTCCAAATACTGTTCCACCTCAGTGTTCTTATGTTCCAACTCTTGTAACGTAACCTCTGTGCTACCGAGTTCTTCTTCCATTTCAGAAACTTCTTTTGACATTTGCTGCGCCAAGAAATACATAAAAATGATCTGGTTTGTCAAGACATGTATCATGACTTATTTTTTGCAGCATGGTAACTGGGAAGAGAATTTATGCAGAAACCTTTTAACACAGATACAGTATTAACCCTTCTAGCTCAATTAACCACACTGAAAAGAAACGTTTAAGCTGATTTATCTTCCCACCTGTCCACAGAGCCATCATAGTGGGAATGAAATACCAATAGATACATTATTTTCTTCTTGCAAGTTTTAATTGGACATGCCAAGGGCTGATTTTGAAAAATGCTGTACCTTTAGGAAAAATGCTTAACTCTGGTTTAGTATTCCTTCTTCTGTGCCATCTTGAATATAATTGACAAAGTAGCCTCCCCCCCCCCCCAAATTATGTAAATATTTATTTTTGTCAAACAGAATGTTCAACTTTTTATATGATGGTTTCATTTACATTTTTTTTAATTCTTCTCTCAGAAACTGCCCTGAGCTCTCTTGGAAAGAAAAGCAGTATTGACAGCATCTATTATTACATCGAGATAAAAACCCAAAGGTGCTTTATTTCAAGAGGCAATTGGACTTTCTGGTTTTTCTTTGAATATGTTTTGCAAGAACTTCTTCAGCTCTTGAAAAAGCACCCATGGGACAACCATGACCCGGAGGACTAAGAATCTCCATAGGCATCAAAGGTAAAAAGTTTTAACTTGTTAATAACCTGTCTTCCATGAAGCATAGGTATTTTTCCTTTTGAATCCAGGTGCGAAAGGTAACAGAAAAAAAAAGCCAGTGGCTCTCTAGTCCTTCACTGACTTCTGAAAGACCTTGGCTTTTCAATGGCATTGTACAATATCATTGTGGATCAGAGGCAGAACCTTTGCGGCATCAGCCTTAGTAGCCTATTGACTTCTGGAACACAAGTCTCCAGGAAATGGCTCTAAAGACTGACCTTAACTCGGAGCCGTGGTGGCGCAGTAGTTAGAGTTCAGTACTGCAGGCTACTTCTGCTGCCTGCAATTTGGCAGTTTGAATCACATCAGGCTCAAGGTTGACTCAGCCTTCTATCCTTCCGAGGTCGGTATAAAATGAGGAGCCAAATTGTTGGGGGAAATATGCTGACTCTGTAAACTACTGAGAGAGGGCTGTAAAGCATTATAAAGTGGTATATAAGTCTAAGTGCTATTGCTTTTGCTATTAACTCATCATCTCAGCAGAGATAAGACTAGCCCCCACTTTGACCCTGTTTCACAAGGCTCTGAAGACCTTGGCTTTGCCAATGGGCCTGGGGAATCTGGAGTGGGATAGGTCTCATCAAGGGGCTTCTTTAACTGATTGCTGTTGCCAGGGAGCTGCAGGGTTATTGCTTTTATTGTTGTATAACCAACAAATGTACATTTTCTAATTAAATAGTTTTTTTAAAAAAAATCAGCAAATGATGGAAGTCATTATCACAGCCCACAACACAGGATGACAAATATTTCAGGTTCTGTTATGCAATGGTCAAGATGCTTCCATATCCAAATGTTGTGGGAGTGTGTGAAATTTTCCAAATGCATGTTATTTTGGCCATTTCATTCTTCTGAACTGTAGTTTAGTTGAGGGAGGGGGTTTGGAAATGGTGCTTGGAGACGTAGCAATGTCCTGGCAATGTTGCTTTCCCCAACTCCAGTCCCAAGCAGGCAATCTTTGGAAAACCATTACCTCAGTGAGACCATCCAAGCTCTGCATCAGTTCAGAGAGACCAGGCTGCTGCGATCCAGGTCCCTGCTGTTTCAAGTGAGGCTTTCCGAGTTCCTGAATTTGCATTCGCTGTGCATGTTGATTTTTTCGCTCATCAAGCAGCTCCCTTGTGTACTTGCTGACGTTTGTGTAGTATTCCTTTCTTTTGTCGCACAAGCAGCTAAACAAGTACTGCTGGAGATGAAGAAGTTAATTAAGAGCTGTGGTGGTATAGTGGTTAAACTGCAGTATTACAGGCTGACTCTGCCCATAGGCAGGAATTCGATCCTGGAACTCCTCCTCAAGGTTGACTCAGCCTTCCATCCTTCCGAGGTGGGTAAAATGAGGACCCAGATTGTTGGAGGCAATATGCTGATTCTGTAAACTGCTTAGAGAGGGGCTGAAAAGAACTATGAAGTAGTATACAAGTTTAAGTGCTATTGCTATTACTAACCGAACACAAGAGCTCAAAAACTAGTTGAGTTTAGTAATTTATCTTGGGATAAGCTGCACACCATTTTAGCTTTACTCCGTAACTAAACTTAAACTTTACAATACGTTTGTTCAGCTTTCAAAGGTGCCACAAAACCTGTCTTCTTTAATGTGGGCTACCACCCCTATTAAAAACTGCAACAGCCTGTTTTTTTTCCCACTTATTGAATCATACGTTGCCCATCGTTGAAGAGAGTTTGTGGTGTTTGTTCCTGAGGTGCAGAACTGGCTGTTCCTAAGATACCAATAGACTACAAACAACAGAATTGTGGACTGGATCAACTTTCCCAACCTGGGTGCCCTCCGGATATATAGACATTGTCTCAAATTCCCAACAAAGGGTTGCTGGCTAGGGAATTCTGGGAAGGTTGAGCTAGATAGACCTCTGCTCTGATACAAGAGAGATCTGCCTTAAAACCTGAACATATTTACATTTACTGACTGTTAAAAGTTGTTAATATATTTATGGCCACTGCAGCATCCCCATGGTCTTGTGATCAAAATTAAGATCCTTGGTAACTAGCTCATATTTATGATGGTTACAGAGTCCCGGGGTCATGTAATCACCTTTTACGGCCTTCTGACAAGCAAACTTAATGGAGAAGCCATTATCACTTAACAACTGTGATACTAACTTAACAACCGTGTTGATTCACTGACTATGGCAGGAAAGGTCGTAATATGGGACAAAACTCATTTAACAACTGTCTTGCTTAGCAACAGAAATGTTGGGCATAATTGTGGTTGCAAGTTGAGGATTACCTGTAATGTAAAGTGTACGAAAGAACTAATAGAAACTAACAGATTCACATGTGACTTTATTCTAGGAATTTATTTAACTTAATTTACTGATCAAGCCATAACTGAGTTTGCAAGGTCCACTAAGCCATGAATCATAGTTTAAACCCAAAGGATAGATTTAGATACAGGTAGTCCTTGACTAATCACCGGTCGCTTAGTGACCAAAGTTACCACAGACAAAACCCAATGGTACTTACAACCTTGTTGTGAAGTTCTGACAGCCGTGGCCACCACGCAGTCATTTCCTGTGTTGTGTGGTCACATGACTGGGTTTATCACATTTTATGCTGAAAACTAGCATTAACTTCTGGGTTTTGCCCAAACCTGGAAGTTAATGCTAGTTTTCCCAATTTGTGGTCATTAATGAACAATGGGTTCACTTAATGACTACAGGTTCACTTAATGGCAAACTGCCTAAAATGTTGTAAAATTGGGTCACTTGTGTGATCACCTGTTCTATGGTGGTCACAACTTATGACCTGAATGGGCAGACTCCATTACAATTGTAAGTCATGGCCCACCTGTACATACAAAACTAAAACTAAACAAAGCACTTAATAGTTTAGCACAGAGGTCTCCAAACTTGGCAACTTTAAGACTTCTGGACTTCAACTCCCAGAATTCTACCAAGAAGTTACCAAGTTTGGGACCCCTGGTTTAGCATGTGATACGAAACATTGTTTAAAGCTAGTACCTGAAGTTTGTTCAACGAGTTGTAGAGGCTGTTACTTATACGCTCATCTTCTGTTTGAAGCCTTTTGATGTTATTGGCTTCCTGGGGAGAAATGTCAGGAAGCCACTGGGCTATTACAGCTTTCTTGCTATCAAACTGATTCTTGATCTGAAGAGAGATTTTTATGAAATATTCAGATCTTTTTTCCAGCTCTGGAAATTTCTTCAGAGCCTCCTGAAATAAAAAGGAAACAGGCTGAAATTAACAAAGGTTTTCATCTTTTAAAATCAGTGGTTTTTCTCACAACCACTAAAGGCATAGATTGTGATCTTTTTGACTATGAAATTTTATTTTATTCCATAGCAGGAATAAAATAAAATTTCATAGTCAAAAAGATCACAATCTTGTGCTATTAAGAAACATGTCTTGATCAACCAGAGTGCATTTTTTAAATTGCATTCATGTGAACAAGCTACTGTACCCATTGTTGAACATTAGATCTCCCCTTGCTCTAATCCTCCCCCTTAGCAGAATATATATTATATATTCATAGACAGCTGAGGAAAAGTAGCTGTGCAAGATATCTGCAGAGTGTGATTTTAAAAAATGACAATCTCAAAATGGCAGCCACAATTGCATAATCAACACTGTCCATCTTTTAAGTACAATATTCCAAAAAAGAAATGGAGTTTCAATCACACTGTTACCAGTGCCATTGTGAGGTGGTTGGGTTGTTTTTTTTTACCATAATCTGAAGACACCCCTGATACCAGCAGCACAAGAGAAGAGTTCTTGGAGTAGCAATTATTCTGAGGAAACCACTAGATTTACAATTCATCTTTCTATATCAAGACCTCCTGGATTGCAAAAGGATGTTCCTCTGTTTTCTGGTATAATATACAAGTTATAGATAGATTGGGTATAATTGGAAATGGAGTTCAGTCTTTGTTGTGAGAATAGGCAGAAGAAGGATAAAAGGTAGAAGTTAGAACTCCACTTAATGCAGATTCAATCAATGGGAAATAAATGGTGATAGCATTTACCATTATTCGGAATATTTTTGTCTCCAAGATTTCAAAGCAGTCTTGCGTCTTTCGTTTGACATTCATTTCAGAATCCTGGAAAGGAGAATATATATTCAGTGGTGACTTATTATCTGACTTATTATCAATATGAGCAGATTATGTCCAATTAAATAGGATACTTAATAGAACTCTAAAAATGGAAAGACATTTTTGATTCCTGCAACGGACGAATGGTTGCAAAAAATGGATGGTGTTAGCAGGGATGGCTAAATTGACTGCTTTGATTAAATAAATGAATACACTTAATTTTGCTTCTATTTGGAAGCCACTTTTGGATTTTTGTGCTTGAAATGGAAAAAAATATGAAACTTCGATTTTGGGTTTTGTTGATTAGATAGGTTTGTTGTTATAGAAATGGCTAGTACGGTATATAAAGCTCAAGGCTTCCCTTCTCCAATCAGGTCTGATTCTAGAGGGCGGTGCTCATCTTTGTTTCTTAGCTGAGGAAGCCAACGTTGTATGAAGACACTTCCGTGGCCATGTGATCAGCATGATCATATGCTGAAGTACATAGAATGTGTTACTTTCCCATCAAAGTGGTACCTATTTATCTACTTGCATTTGCATGCTTTAGAACTGCTAGGTAGTCAGTTACAGGGGGCAATAACAGCAGCTCACCCTGTTGCATGGCGCTAGGTCTCAAAGCTTTGTTTCTTCTTTAATCTCTTGTTCAAATTTCTGAAACATCTGCTGTTTCTCAAGAAGCAAATTCTTCTGAATATTTACCTCATCTTCTTGTGATTTTACATACATCAATTTTTCCAGTTCAAGTTGACTATCCTCACTCTTAGTGTGTGTGTGTGTGTGTGTGTGTGTGTGTGTGTGTGTGTGTGTGTGTGTGTGTGTGTAGAGGGGGAGAGAGAGAGGAAAGGAGAGAGATTATGTCATGAGATACAATTATTCAGGACATAAATGTATAAAACAAAGAAATATTAAGTTCATGAAATTGTGATTCCACCAATTCCTTTAGTTTAAATAAAAAATATTGACCAGGGAAGGGGAGTTTAAAACAAGAGACACTCTTTAGTATTAAAACATTTAAAAATTGCATCTTTCTTACCTTTTTCTTCAGCTCCTCATGAATTTTCAAAGTCTGTAGATACAAATCTGTAGATACAATTTTTTCTTTTAGTTCTTCTACCATTTCCTTATGTTCTCTGAGAGAATTATTAGCCTCCTTCAGTTCTTGCTGCAGTTCCAAATTCTTTAACAACAACAAAATAATAATAGTCACATGCAATCAAGTTGACCACCACATTTAAATAAAATGCTATTCCAATAAAAAGGACTTCCCTCAAAGGTGGCAGCAAATTAATTTACTTTGAAACAAGATGGCGGCATATAAATTGAATGAATGAATGAATGTGAATGAATTCTTACCACTGGAACAAGCCTCGCTATAGTCACACTCAGATGGTGGACAGTTTGAATCATGTTATCCTTCTCGGTTTGAAGAACCTCCATTTCTGTTCTCAGATGCTCTTTTTCTTGGCTGATATATTTGATGTTTTCTTCAGTGCTCTGAACTTTCTGAACCAGCTCGGCTTTCTCCCTCGCGGGGCTTCCATTTGGGACTCAGAGATACTTTCCAGCTGTTCTGCATCCTTCGTGTTGTCTACATTCTGCTGACTCTCCTCTTCTTTCAGGCAGAGCAGTTGCTGCAGCTCGCAAGAATTGTTTTCTAGGTGTTGGATCTGAAACATGATTTTGATGAAGAGGAATTGGGCTGCTTTGCATTTACCCCTGATTATTTGGGAGTTAAGTCCAAAACTTCTGATTATTTAGAAATACGAAGAAAGGCACCAAGAGTGTATAGCAGAGGGTTTATTTTTAACAATCAGAATCCAGAGGAAACATTTACACAAGGTTTATAGGTTGATAATGGGACAATGTCATAGATGTCAGGATTTTGTCTTATTTTTTCCCCATGTGCATTGTAGGGTTAATGAGAAGGTAGTAATTTGGAAGTTTCCCACTTTTAAAAATGATGTCCTGGGAATTTTGGGGCTTATACCCTATCCCCAGTTCTCTGATTCAATATGATAGAAAACTGTGCCACATAAAGAATGAATTGGTCAATTTGTAACATAGAAGATTTTTTTAAAAAAAAAGATGGCTGGGGGTGGAGGGGAGAGCTCAAGGGATAATAGTTTGACCAGCAAAAATTGTTACAAATAATCTGGTACCCATCTAGCAATGGTGTAGTGTGTATGCAGGGATATCTAGAACTGAATGCTGACAACATATTCTGCCCTTCTCATTCAATTGGCCGTTCTCCAGTTGTAGAACATCTTAAGAGTGAAAAGAGACACAACCGAATACCATACATTTGTGCCAGAGACTTTTCTTAAGTTTATAGTTTGAGATCTGCAAATCTCAGTTTAATCAAAAAGTTTTTAGAATGGTGGTGGTACTTCTCTGGGGATATTGTGCAGGACAGCTTCCATGACCTACTTAAGAGCTATCATGGAAGATCATGTCCAAGAATTTAACTCATTTTTCTCTTAGGTCTTCTGGCAAAATCCTTCTGGGAGGATTTTGGTACTATGATGGTTTGTGTCCAAAGGATCGTCCCTGCAAAATTGAACCAGAGCTACCAGTGCTCCTCTGTCTGCTTAAAGTTGAAAGGAGATGCGTTCAGAAAGTTAAATCTAAGTGATCCACCATAACATTTATGGGGAAAAAAATGAACAGGAACTGGCCAAGCCATAGTCCTTCCACGTTAGAACTCTGCTTTATAAATGACTTTGGCAGCAGAATTTTCTGTACAGATTGAACTGAAAATTTATCAGTTGAATCAAGACAAAATTTTAATTTATTAAAGAAATTTATATGGCTTCCCAACTAATGATAACTCTGGATGGCTTATAGAAATAAAACAAATATGAAACTCAATACACCTCTGCTCCCCAAGTTTTAATTTATTTTATAGATTTTGTAAGAAAAAATCAAGCCTCAATGAATGTCAAAGAATCATGGTGGATTAAACCAAAGTCCTAACCAGTTCATCTTTTCTTCCCTTAAGACCGATTCCTCAGAGGACATCAGCAAGATATCATGCTCACCTTCTGGTAATTTGGAAAAATGTTCCATTCCTCTATTAATTCGGGTAATCCCATTTTCAAATTTATCACCATTGCAACTGATAATCAATTCTACTTTCTGAATATGTTCTGTGTAATTTTGGGAAAAGAGTTCCTTTTCATCTATACTATCTTGAATTTTTAAAATTAGATGCTTTTAGAAATAATTTAAAATATAAAAGGGACATATTGTCAAAAAAACCCTGGGCTTACTTAAAAAGTCATTCTGAATTTTTAGGCCATATTTATGAACATTATTCTACTTGTCATTTACTTACCTTTTCTTTTAGTTTTTTTGTTTCTTCTTTAAATTCCTCTTCAAGTTTCTGAAACATCTGTTGTTCCTCAAGAACTAAATTCTTCTGTGTATTAACCTCATCTTCTTGTAATTTTACATAAGCTAACAATTTCTCCATCTCCAATTGAGTATCCTCAGCCTAAAATATAAAAAAGAAAAAGAAAACAAAACTCATTACATCATGAAATAAAACCCAGTCGGCACATCAATTTCTATAATGCAATTCAAGAAAACATCAAGAGTTTCAATAACGGTGAACTTTAGAATAACTGTGAACTTTCAAATAAAAATTATTGATGAGGGCACTGGAGAACTTTAAACAGCAGATGTTGAAAGCATCGTGCTCAATCCTGTCAAAACCAGGTAGCTGTGTACTTTTGAGCACCCAGCCACTTGGTTTTACCAACTTTAGCCTTGGATGAGGTTACACTCCTCTTGTCACGACTGGTGTTTAATCTGTGGGTTATCTGGTACTTGTTGCTCCTACTTGAAGAGCAGGTAGCAACTATGCATAATTTCATCTGGTGTTACCCATTGCATTCATTCCTGGATCAGGAAACCCGTCAAAGATGGTTTCTCAAGTCCTAGTAACCTACAGGTGGAATTACTGCAATGCAATCTAGGTCGGGCTGCCTTTGAAGACCAATTAGAAGCTCCAGGTGCAATTCAAGGTGTTGTTTATAACCTATGAAGCTGTATCTGGATATCTCTCATGGCTTCTGCCTATCCTTTCTGAGATCCAATGTAACTCCTTCCCTGATGATATTCCAAGAATCTTTAAAGGCCTTACAGCAAAGGATTTCAGAAGGCTTGTTGTTGGTGGAATATTTTTTATTTTGCGGGAGGGATATATGGGATATAGTTTTCCAAATGCTTCAGATGTTTTCTTTTTAAAAAACTATAAACTGAACAAAATTATTCTGGAACCAGGTGGTCTTTAAATCTAATAAATAATAATAATGCTTTTAAAGTGTCACACATTTTCCTTCCTTTTGTTTCAATTCCTCATCAATTTTTGAAATCTGAGAATCTGGGGCTAAGGTTTTCCCTTTCAGCTCTTCTACCATTTTCTTGTATTCGCTGAGAGAATTATTAGCCTCCCTCAGTTGTTCCTGAAGTCCCAGATTCTTAAAAAAAAAAATCAAGCCACATGAAATCAAGCCACATTTAAATTAAATCTTAACCCAATAAAAAAGTACCTCCCAAAGGTGGAAATTACATCTTTTTACCCATAACTTCTGGTTGAATATCTTGCAACCTACAAAAATGACTCACCCTTTCTTCCACGAGCCTTTGGCGAAGCTGAAATGACTCGGTAAAGTCTTTAGAAGTCTAAAAAAAAAAAAAAATTCAGTAGGCAACAACATTCTTCTACTTCGCAAAATATCAAATGTAATGGATTAACAAGGGATTGTTGCCTCAGACCATTCTGCTTCATCACCAAATTATGTTCCCAGCTTCAAGAAAAGTTCTCTTTTTTTACACATAATAATGTGCAAATAGCATTTATTTTATTGGATTTATATTAATATAGATCTAGTTAGGAATAAAGATAATAAGCAAAGAGAACCTGTTGCCTTTCTTCCTTTACAGGCAGATTAAGACACTGCTGGCATGAAACAGAGGCATCGGGGAAGAGTTTTCAACAAACTGTATTTTCCCTTAATGTGCAATTCTACACACCACTGAAGCATGTTTGCCCACTGCTTGGGAAAAATTGGTTCATCAATATATCTAACCCTCTTGGCAAATTCCGCTTGGTTTTTTTTTCCCCATCAGCCCGTAATACTTACAAAGTTTCTTTCAGATCCTGGGATCCATTCTTCCTCAGGCATTATAATACTGGCTGTCATGCATTGATCATCATATTCTGAGAATTCCGAGGAGACAGCTAAGAATTAAAAACACCCCCAACCCAAAGTATATAAAATTAAATGGAAATGGAAATTCTATGGAGTCAAATGAAAATGAAATAAAAAAAATAAAAAAAACAGGGGGCGTGCATAAGCGCACCAACGTGCCTACAGTCCCTGTCCTATTGTTTCTTTTATATATATTTTTATTTTTCTTATATGTATCCATGTATTCATAACTATGTTTTTACTTATACCTATTATCTTGTAAGCAATTGACAAATAATAACATTAAATAAATAAATTTTCTTAGGAAAAGAACTTACATTCTTCCATCTCTGTGACACAAGATGGAGAAGTTTTAAAGCGTTTAGGTCTACTAGGAAAATCTTCTAAGAAAGGCATTCCCCCGTCTTGGCTTACAGCCCCAGGGGCCCAGGTCACACGCCTCTTCTTTTTAGCCTTAAATTAAGAATAAAATAAAAATAAGCATACACGTAAACAATATGTTGGCCAAGCTTTCCCACATTTCAAACATGGTGGGAATTTCTTGGCCAGCAGGCAGGTTGAGGAATTTTGAGATGTGAAATCTTAATACACCTGTACCTATCTGAGAAAGGACTTGATATAATAGGTACATTATACCTGTTATAAATACAATGAGTTCAAATTTGTTCTCTGTAGAGTCAGGAACTCTAGCAGAAACTGTTATAGTGGGAAAAATATTGGCAATGTTGATTTCGAAAAGTCTTTGGCAGGGAAGGTGTAGAGCATGTAAATGTAAACAGCACCTGACATTATGACCCACTGGTCTTAATTTAGAGCAGCCTGACAAGCAATGCTTAAGTTTTGTGATATATGCTATTAGTATAAGCTTGAGAAACATAGATAAGAGTTCTGACAAATAAGCATTGTCAACGGAAGACTGTTTATATGAAGATAGCAGAAGACGAGCTTGATTTAAGAGTTTTTACTATTTTCTCAAACAGTTGCAGAACCATCAAAAATACAATTTCATACAAATGCAACTACTCAGGCTATCACTAAGACGAGAAAGAAGGCTTCCTATTTTTTTTCTATTTCGGTGTCTAAATCAGGGGTGCCAAACTCAAGGTCCGCGGGGTGCTTAGATCTGGTTGCCCTGGAAACAGTGAAGAACCAGCCCATGGTGCCTCTGCCAGCGAAAATGGAGCTGGGGGGGGGGGGGGCGTATGCTCCATTTTCACTGGCAGAAGACTGTAGGAGGCAGCGCACAGCTCCCCCGAGCTCCATTTGGCTGGCAAAGGGCTAGCAAAACAAACTAAAAGCAAAAACGCTCCCCACCCCCAAGGTCAAAAACAACCCTGATGTGGCCCTCAATGAAATCGAGTTTGACACGCCTGGTGTAAATCAACAGTGCCTTAAAATATATCTCATGTTTTATGTATCATTTTTTTATTTACCCTGGACTTACATTGGTGGGATTTTTAAAATTTAAAAAATCTAGAACTTAAGACATGCTATTTGTTTTGAGATTTATCATATTTCTTATATCATCACAAGAATAAAAGCCATTACTACTAAAATCTAAACAAAACCTGGCTTCTTTATCAACCCTTGCGATGCCTAACAACTTACTCCAGACATACTCACTACATTCCAGTGTCTGAATAAAAAACTAAATCTTAATGGACTTCTGAAA
Source organism: Notechis scutatus (assembly GCF_049901735.1). NCBI lineage: Eukaryota > Metazoa > Chordata > Lepidosauria > Squamata > Elapidae > Notechis > Notechis scutatus. The sequence continues at coordinate 1,283,602 of NC_142014.1, forward strand.
GGCTAAGAAAATGAGTGTGTGTGTGTGTGTGTGTTTCTTTATGTTTACATAAACTTTCCCCATCCTCCCACGCATAACAATTCCAAAACAAACAATATTTTCTAATTTTATGTCATATTTAATCTTCATACTTACCTTTAGCTCCCGCTCTTGCAAAAAAGAGGATGCGGTCACCAACATTTCTGTCAGCTCTCTTATCCTGTCTTGCTGCTCCTTCTGAACAGAATTCTTCTCTTCCAAGAGTTGTGCTAACTGATCTTTGGTAGGAGAATGTGACGAAACCTAAAACAGAAGATACCAAGGCTGCTTATCAAATGGAAATTTTGGTTCTGCAAGGAAATAAATAGGAAGAATTTGAACATTTACATTTGCATTACAGGGTTTAACTTAAGGCTGCAATCATATGGTCTGTGAAAAGGTAGTCCAGGAAACATTATCTATGGTGGCATGTCCAAGGAAGAAGAGAATATTTTTGACTTCTTCAGCTGGAGATCATAGAAATCACTTTCTAAGTCAAGCAAAGGTTCAGTGGATCAACACTTTCCTGCTTCCCAGTGTCCCCAACAAAGAGGAAAATTTACTAGTGACTTTAAAAAATAAAATTATTAAAGTCACCAGAGGAGAAATAAAAAGAGCTAGCTACAGATTACTAACATATAATAAGAAGCTTCTCCCTTTCCCTTGTGATTGTCAGGAGTCCATAAGTTGTGGAGTTCTATTAAGTAATTGTCCAGCTTCTTCACTGGTTCTTAACATTTCTGTTCAGACTCTACTCCTGCTCCTATCGCTAGATGCATTTCCCCCCAGTTTTTCTATTTGTCCTAATACTTTTGCCATATTCAACTGAAACGTAGGTAGCATCTAAACATACATAACGAGTCATTTATTCTCTTGGAAGAAAATGAAGTTCAGAGTCTGAAAGTTTGTGACATGCATCATTCAAGAAACTGGACAATTAATGAGTTTTTAGAACAGGGACGCTTTCAAGGGGCATGCTAACTGATGGATTTGGCCTGCTGGCCTGGAAAACGACCGATCCAATCCATTTAGATTAGGCAACTTACTTCTTCCAGTTGGCGTTTCAAATCTTCTATTTCATTACAGTATCGCTTTAGAAGAGCATCATCATTAAGAACGTCATTGACTTTCGGGGTATTCTTCATTTTTTTGGCCGTACTGGCAAACTAGAAGAGACAAAATATGTAGAGAAGGCCAGTAATATAATAAAAATCAGTATAATTTTTAAAAATTTTCATTACATTCATAAACTGAAAACATGCTATTCTTACTGGATATTTCTGCTCTAATGTATATTTCTTTCTTTATGAAGTGTTTCCCCCCACCCCCCCATTAGCATTTTGTGTAAACAAAATTGAGAAGTATGTAAAACCATGGGGGGCTACTTCTGCCCCTTGATGAGCTACTATGCAAGATTCCAAGACAGAATCAGTCAGCCAATTAGTCTAATAGTACATTAGGCCAATTCATAGACTGGCACCTGGAAGGCCACAAATTCCTACAACTCTTAATTTTAGGTCTATGTATGAACAAATCCTGTACACAGAACAATGATACTCTTTAGCTATAAGTAGCAATACAATTCTAGAAGCTTTCGAAAATGACGTGTAGTGAGGCCAATGTTGGAAGATAAACAAAACTACAACAAATCAACAAAATAAAAGTAGAATATACTCACACTTTTTCCACATAGCACAATAGTTGGAGAGAATATATATATATTCTCTCTATGAATATATATATATTCACTTAATAGTTGGAGAGAATATACATGTACATGTACATACATACATACATACATACATACATACATACATACATATATATATATATATATATATATATATATATATATATATATATATATATATATATATATATATATATATATATATATATATATATATATATATATATATATGTGGATCTTTGGTTATTCGGGTTTTCTCCCGCGTAAGATTCAAAGTATCTAGGCAACGTTTCGGCGAGGTCCCACTCGCCATCAGGCTGGTGCTTTCGGCTTAGTGCCAGTGCAAGCAGTGTGTGACCGGAGCTGCCATCTCTCTATATTTACAAGTGGAGGGGGATGGTGTGCTGGGCTGGTTGGCTGTGCTGCAGCCTCTTGATTGGTTGATGGAGTTGATGTTGGTATAATGGGCTGTGTAATGGCCTTTTGTTGTAGAGATATCCTAGATCTTGTGCTGTCATCTCCTGGGTCGTTAGCCTCTTGTGTTTTAACGGCTTGGGTAATGGGTTGTGTGATGGGCTTGTGAGTTCTTTTGTTGTGGTATCCTGGGTCTTGCGTTGTAATCTCCTGGGTCGTTTGTGTTTTGATCTCTTTTTGATTAGCCTCCTGTGTAGTAACAGCTTGGGTAATGGGTTGTGTGATGACCTTGTGAGATTTATTGCTGTGGTATCCTTGGTCTTGTGCTGTGATATCCTGGGTCATTTGCTGTGTTGTGACTTCTTGAGTTCTTGAGGTGTAATTTCTTGAGTTTTCTGATGTGATGTCCTGAGCGGGTGGCTGTGATGTAGCATTTTGGGTTTTTAATATAGCTTTGAGTTTGGGGTCTGGGTCTGTGTTCGTTTGGCTTCGAGTTCGTGGTCGTGCCACATCTTCATGGTGGGGGTCAGTTCGCTTCATGTATGGTTCAGAGGAGTTTGAAGTGGGTAGTGATGCAGCTGCAGTGCGGCTTCTGGTCTGTGGTCGTGTCTCATCTTCTGTGTGGGTGTGAGTCTGATTTTTACGTGGAAGTGTGGTGGTGGCATCTTGTGTGGCCCTCATGGGTGTGGGTCTGGTGTCATTTATCATGTTGGGTACTCGTCTGTTCATGAGGGCGGGTTTCCAAATGGCTGGTAAGCGGGAGGTGTCATCTCTTTTATTCATGCTGTGTGGGCGTTTTTCTATCTCTCTATCTATCTAGAAAAACTATCTAGATCCACATACAAATACCCGCGAGAACCTCAGAAAACAAATATATATATATATATATATATATATATATATATATATATATATATATATATATATATGTGTGTGTGTGTGTGTGTGTGTGTGTGTGTGTGTGTGTGTGTGTTGTGACTGGAAGGATCGATCCTGCTGGGAGTTTTGACTCTGATGACTCTGAAAATGGAAGGTTGGAACCTGCTGTGAATATGGAGTCTGAATTAGCTGAATTATCAGAGGACACAGATGTGAGCCAGGAGGATGAGAGATTGTCGCAGAGACAATCCTCCCCAGAACCTTCGACTTCGCTCATGCCAGCAAATGATCCACAAAATGAGACAGAAGCTTCTAGCGAGGAAACTGACAGATCATGGCTTGACGCTAGAACCAGGAGAACTAGGAAACGTCAATCTGATGGGTGGCGTCAAGCCAGACATTGATTAGAGATTGACACGCCCATCCAGGTGATTTAAGGAGGTGTGCTGACTCTCAAACTTTGCTTGGAAGCAAAGTGTTAGATGAGTCGAAAGCATACCTGTGGAGCGGCCTCTGTGATTGATGAACAATTCTGAATTACCAGACAGATTCCGGGAAGTCTGCCAAGGACTGGAAAAATAGTTCTGTTAACCCTTTTTAGTCTGGTTTTGTTCTTGTTTGAATATTTTGAACTCTGGAACTCTGTATGCTCACTTGAGAATATAGGTGAGACATAACATACATACATACATACATACATATATACATACATACATACATACATACATACATACATATAATATCACATGAAGAGTAACTATGGTATATAGTTTTGAAGTGATAACTGCCATTTGCACCTTTCTGCTTGTGCTTATCCATACCCAAAATGTTCTTTTGACAAGAACGTTTAAAAATTACCTCGAGCGTGTCAAGAGTTTCTCCCAAAGATGCTGGTGTAATTGTACAAATGATCAGAGTCTTGGCATTTCCACCCAAGGAGTTGTGCAGAATTCTTGTGAGTTTACTATCCCGGTAGTTGATAAAGCCTCTGGTGCAAAGGGATAAGAGAAAGAAGAATAAAATATTATGGATGTGGCTGAGGGAAAATGGCTTCAATAGCCAACTCATTATCTTTAGATGAACTGAGAACACTAATCAGTTGAAAAATGAAACTATCTAGATGAAAAAATGTGAAAAGACGCATGTCAAAATATGAAGTTGGTAAAGGGGAGATTCAGACCTCATCAACCTTTTGCTGCTCTAATTGAAACAGGAATATTTTTTTTCTTACCCAGACTGATCATCACAAAGTTTCTTGATGACTTGGCCCAAGATGAATTGGCTCCTGTTAATATTACCACCTTTTTTCAGATGAATCCCTAAGCACATACATAAAAAGCACCATTTCAGTTGTTGCTGGATGGATTTAAGGCATCATAAATCAGTGCTCATTTTAAGGCCATAGGAAAAGTTATACTGAATCAAATATACAGCCCAGCGTTAAAAAAAAAGACAAGTAACCAGATGGATCCTTTTTAAAGCCTAGGTATGGGTGAATGTGATTCTCCATTCAGATTCTTCAACAACTGGAATTGGGAAATATGGATCTCAACAATAAAGATGAGACAGCCACCACAACTGGAAATCCTTGACAGACCCTACACCCCATGAATTTGTCTAGTTTCCTTTTAAACTTGTCTATTCTGATAGGAGGACAGTAATAGTTTAGGATATCTAACCGTTAATAATTACAGAAGTGAGAACACACTCTAACACAGATTAAAGATAGCTGTGCTGTGATTTTATTCTTACATTTCTAGGAAACAATGGCTATTTAACTTGATGCAGATATAACATCAAAGTTCCTAGTGATCAGTATGAGCACTTTATTAAGAGCCGTTCATTTAGGAATGGACAATTATGTGTTATCCCTCTATTCCCACATGACTACATTTACAAGTAATCCTTGACTTACGACAATTTCTGATACTAAGTGAGGAATTTGCTTAAGTGAATTTTTCCGTTTTACAACCTTGCTTGTCACAGTTGTTATGTGAATCGCTGCAGTTAAGTTAGTAACATGGTTCTCAAGTGAATCTGGCTTCCCCATTGACTTTGCTTGTCAGAAGGTCACAAAAGGGGATCACGTGACCCCAGGACACAGCAACCGTCATAAATATGAGACAGTTGCCAAGTGTCTGAATTTTGATTAGGTCAACATGGGGATGCTGCAATGGTCGTAAGTAAAAAATGGTCTCAAGTCACTTTTTTCAGTGCTGTTGTAACTTTGAATGGCACTAAATGAATTGTTTTAAGTCGGGGACTACTTGTAATTCAAAGCAGGAGTTTCCCTGGAAGAATCTTTTTACTTTAGAGAGTGTGGAGAAGATAAAGGGAGAAACCCTAATTTATGAGGTGGGCCTTTGAAAACGGGAGGATGTGAATGTAGTCGACTTAAGGCAATAAGTTAGGAACAAGTTACTATAGAATTTACCGAAAATCTCATTGAGGAGTAAAGACATACCTTCAGCCCGTTTGGCTGGCTCTTTCACTTCCTGCCAGATCTACAAAATTCTGAAAAATTGAGACAGAATGTGTTACACACGTGCTCCCAAGTTCAGCTTATGGTCACTTACTCACAGCCCTGGAAAATATCACCTTTTAGCGAACACTGAGGAACAAACGGTTCTTTAGAATAAACAAAGACCCACTGAATTTGAAATATTAGCGGACTTTACCGGCTACAACATATATATTTGCTGTTCACCCTTCATCCACACTTAACCACATCCTCAACTAGGCTGGCAGTCATCAGCCAGAGGGACGGAAGTCACCAAGTCTGGATCCAAAGACAAAAAAGAGTGGGTGGACTTCAAGGACCCTTTATCCTCCAAAGTCCTTGCTTTGTTCTGGTAGCTGTTGGTGGGACTTGGGGAGGGGTTTCCCATGTGAGGCCCAATTTCTTTTGTCTGATTCAAGTAACATTTTTTCCCTTTGTTTCCTTAACAACTTGGTTCCCTGAGGGAGCTTTTTCCAGCTTTTGTCCACACCCTGTTTCTAAGCCACCATCTTTGTGGCAGCTTTGTGCAGCAGCTTCAGCCTTGTCTTACATGAAATTCCTGTCACTTTTTTAAAAAATATAAACAATTTGATAGGATGAATTTTAGAAATTTATTAGCCTACCCTGTCTGAGTATAAATCAAAACATAACTGTTACTTAATGTTTATAAAGTTACATCAGCGTACTATCATATCCCACTTATTATAACCCCTGTTCCATCATACAAATAACTCACCAAATGAGAAACCATTACAGCTCCTTCGTAGCTTGAGCCAGAAGTATGCTTTTCTTTACTTTCAATGATCTTTTTAAAAAAAAGTAATATCATGAACCAGATTTAACACCTTTATACATTAGAGAACAGAGCTAGACAAAAATCAAAATGAAACCACACATCACATTAATTTTACTGCAATGTGTGTACAGGGTTAATTTCCCCTACCTTGAGGGATAGTATCCAACTTTGCCTAGCCTGAAACAAAAACTGTGTTGTCCCAGAGTTCAGTCCTCCCCAACACAACTGGATGAAGCTATTTGTATAGGTAAAGGTAAAGGTTTCCCTTGCACAAACATGCTAGTATATGCTTCCCCATCAGGGATTATTTTATTTATCAGTTTATTTATCTATTGTTAGAATATAAAGCCCAATTCAAAGTGTGAAGAAGGTGGCTAAGGGGATATATGATAGAAATACTATCAGCAGGAATGTGGATTGATTCTCTAGAGTGGTAGGACAAGAACCAATGGATGAAAGCTTTACACAGAGAGAACCAAACTCAAAATAACTTCCTGATCTTGAGAGCTATCAGTCAAGTCTGCTTCCTAGAATTAAGGGTGTTCTGTCAATATAGTTTTCAAGAAAAATTGAGCAGCCATTTGTCTGGAAACAGGATTTATGGTTTGGCCAAATAAAAATAAAGAACATGCTCCTCAAAATCACCAAGGGAGTATTATATTTATCATTATAAATTCCAAAGCTTTGAGGTCAGGATTTTCTTCATCAGACCTGTGGCCTTATTCGTCCTACAGGAGTCACTAAGAACTGAAGTGCCTCAGTCTACGTATATGGTTTTCAGCCCAGGTTTATTTACTTGGAAGATATGTGCCATTCAATATTTTGTATAATGTGCTTAACTGCATAGCAGATGCTGCTGAATGCTGTGGCATGAACTAAATGAAGGCAGGAACACAAAAATTAGCAATCACTTACCATTCTAAAAATCGTATGAGAACAGCTGCTTCTTTCATTCATTTTTGTCTCACCGTAATGCCTGTTTTCTGTTTAGAAGAAACATTAGATACAGATTGTTCTTAAAACTGGATTTTCTCTTCTGACTTATTCTCGTTTCCCATAAAATAGACCTCAGCAGATGGTGCCTACAAATGCACCTGACTCCCTTTCCCCACATCCCATATTCACTGAACTCCTACACAACCTCCAACTTCCCTTCCAACTCTTGTTATTTTGTTAGAAATAAAAGAACCAACTCCACCAACTTTGCACTTCTTTTCTGGAAACTCTTACAGCAGCCCTTTATTTTCCCCCAAACAACAGAAGATCATCACACTCCCACTACAACGGTAGCAACATAGCAAGTTCTTCTTCTTTTATTTTCAAGGAAAGGGCTAAAATGTACTATACCACCAATGGCTAATTCAGCATAGTGGTTTCATTCCATGCACATGTTTGCATGTGTGCCTGAGGAACGGAGAAAGTAAGTTATATAGGAGCCCTAATGGTGCAGTTGTTAGAATGCAGTATTGCAGGCAAACTCTGACCACACTCTGGAATTCGATCCTGACAGGCTCAAGGTTCACTCAGCCTTCCATCTTTCCGAGGTTGGTAAAATGAGGACCCAGATTGTTGGAGGCAATATGCTGACGTTGTAAACCACTCAGAGAGGGCTCTAAAGCACTATGGGGTGATATATAAATCTAAGTGCTATAAGTGTATACGTGAGCATACATGAGCATGTTGCCCAGGTGGACAAGAAACACAGGTTATGTATGGGAGAGTATCTATCTGCAGGGAGGAGACACTAAAGAAAAGTGTATTGAAGACAGTATGTATTCATTTACAGGTACAGAGGCCTGACTTTTAACAGATCTAGAAATCTGAGATTTGCTTATAATGCTCATTTAAACTTTAGGCAGTAAATCTTACTTTCTCCTTTCTTCAGCCAGCTCATAACCTGTTCTGGAGAAACCACTACTTCTTCATTCAGATCTTCAACATAGATTGTTCTCTAGAAGAGAATGAAACACTCGATTATTATACCAATCAATATTCTTTATCAGTTGTGAATATTGTGCCTTGTACTTGCATACATAACTGGGCTCAATGGTTGACTCTGATTTAACCATGAATAAAACCTTCAGAAAAACCTAGCCAGTCTGGGAACAACCCAGAGTAATTGAGACTAGCGAGGCAGTGCCTGCAATAGTCTTGCTGGAGAGCAGCACTAGGGGTGTCCAGCCTCATGTACTTACATTGATGTCTTCACGAACTACCAAGGACTTCTTTTTCCTAATGTTACTGCATAGCAAGTCTTGTATAGTTTCATTATGAATTTCCATGTATGATACACGGAGCGGGAATTCCCTGTCTGGAATCTAAAAATTATGAGATATTACATTCGCCAATACTTCTGAAGACAACTTGTTCCACAGATTAATGCCATTAATCACTAAGCTTTCCTATTTGCATTCCTAGCCATGCTTTATTCTTTGTTAGGCTACACCTCTAATTACATCAAGTCATCTAGATGTCAGTGATGATGACAGTTTAACACTAGAGGACTCATGGCTAAAGAAAGGCAAATGTATACATTTATAACACAACCTTCTTCATAAGAATTTTGTGGTCAAAAAGGTTTTTAACTCAACTTGTGACAGTCCCAAGAATGTGCTCCCCCAGATAGTGAATTTAAAACATTATTCTTTCTATGCGGCTAAAAAACTTCGTGAAAGAGGCTTTTAGCTGTTATTTTGAATTGTAAAAGCATACAGGTAGTCACTGACTTATGACTTTTCAAAATTACAGCAACTTAAAAAAAAAAGACTTATGGCCATCCTCCCACTTACAACTATTGCAGCATCCCCGTGGTCAGTGTTTGGCAATTGGCAGTTTATAATGGAGGTCACATGATCACTGAGACTTTCCCAGCCAACTTCCGACAAGCAAAATCAATGTGGGAAGCTATATTTGTTTACCAACTGCAGAAAAAAAATCACAAAATCATAGGAGGCTCACTTAACTGCCTTGCTTAGAAGTTTCAGTCCCAATTATGGTTGTGTAAGTGAAAAACAACCTGTATTGTGGGCACTCATGCAAAATTATTTTCCAGGTATGGCTAGTTACAACTGAAAGCAAACTCCAAATTTCTTTATCTAGCCTTCCAATATGTTAATTATATATGAGCTTTGATGGCGCAGTGGTTAGAGTGCAGAACTGCAGGCTACTTCTACTGACTGCCAGCTGCCAGCAGTTCAAATCTCAAAAGGCTCAAGGTTGACTCGGCCTTTCATCCTTCCGAGGTGGGCAAAATGAGGACCCAGATTGTTGGGGGCAACATGCTGACTCTGTAAACAGCTTAGAGAGGGCTGTAAAGCATCGTGAAGTGATATATAAGTCTGTTATTGCTACTATGACCCCAACTTTTTGTGAGCAGAAGAGCACACTTCCCAATAAGTGTTCTGATTTGCTTTTGGCTCTGGCAGCCTCCTTGATATAACCCCAGCCTCTTTTCTCTTCCACAGTAATCCTCTGTGCACACTGTAGATTGGGTCAGTTGACCAGAACTTTACACAGAAGCCTCCCTGATTACGCCTTTAAAAGATACATAAGTTGTGTTAAATTAAAAGAACATTTACTGCTTCTACAACGGGCTCTGGAAAGTTGCTTTCAACCCAGCATATTTTTACATGGAGCTGGAAAACCAGAGGGAGTGAGACTCTCTGATAACCTTCCATTCATTTTCTTGTAGCCTCTGGGATGGCAATCATGACATACAGCCTGAAAAATGCTGACACGAGAGGCTAGGAACTCAGATGCACTTTCAATATCAGTCATATCCATTTCGGCAAAAGCATTGGTTAGCTGAAATAGAAACATTCAGTAGAATCACTTACTCCACAGATTGTACTAAAAACATCGTCAATTGCCATTGGTAGGATACCTGGCTCATCTTTGGTACCCAATGTTGTGTACGTTTTGCCAGAAGCTATCTGACCGTAAGCAAAAATAGTGCCTAAAAAGAAGTAGAATGACTACTTTAAATTAATAGCCACATGCACAAATATACACAAAAGGTTATTATTCAAAGTACCATTATATCCTTGAACTGCCGACTTGATAATAGAAGCAGTCACACCTTGGTAGACTTCCTTTGTACTGTTGTTAGAGTGGAACACACGATCTTCAAAAGAAAGCAAAAAGTTTAATTTGTAGACACCGTGCCCAGTCCCTGAAAAATCACCAGGCTAATATAGGTATTCCTCAATTTACAACCATTCATTTAGTGACTATTTGAAGTTACAATGACACTGAAAAACTCAACTTATGACCATTTTTCACACTTACAACATTTACAGCATCTCCACAGGATCAAAAATTTGGACACCTGATAACTGACTCATATTTATGACAGTTGCAGTGTCCTGGGATCATGTGATCACTTTTTGTGATCTTCTAACGAGCAAAGTCAATGGGGAAGCCACATTCACTTAACCATGTTACTAACTTAACAACTGTAGTGATTTACTGTGATTTACTGAACATCGTAAAATGGAGCAAAACTCACTTGTCTTCCTTAAAAACAAACCTTGGGCTCAATTGTGGTAAATCAATGACTGCCAGTATTTTGTAAGCTGAAGCAACTTTGCACAGTCAAACCAATTGCTTGAGGATGTATCATGCCAATAATGAACAACAATTGGGAATGAGCTGTACGATAAGTATTAGCATTTGTATAGTTATTTGGCTTATGCTGAATCACAAGTATTATCCTTCATATAGTATCCTATTTAATGGTTATACATAAAGTTTTTTATTCTGAGTATAACCTGGAAATGCACAATATTCATTTTTCTGTGGAAAAATGAAGATGTAAGAAAATTCACCAAAGACAGAAGAACAAAAATTAAGATACGAAAATTTCCAGAAAAGGAACTGCTGAAAAATAAGAGAGCAGAAAATCCGAAAAAGAGATAAAAACTTAAACAGGAAAATCTCATTTGTAATTTTAAAAATTTACTGAAAACAGAACTATGGAACAACAATCATAGCAAGTTATGATGTTAATTGGCAAAACTCAAGAGACAACTAGGTTGCCCAGCAAAGAGAAAAATGACAAATATATCACCAAAATGATGGCCTCTGTAAAAATCTACCATATTCCAAGACAGGCTCTTGGTGCTTAAGCATCAATAGAGAAGATTACTCATCTTTTTGATAAATTAGCTTTTTGTCTCGCCTTTCTTTTTGTCATCAGTAGGCAAACCTACTGATCCTATCTATCTACTAATCTTTTCTCAACAACACTGTGAGATGGATTGGGCTATGAAAAAGTGACAAGGCCAATGACACCCAAACAATTTTTGTGCCCTAGTCAAATCTAGAATTCATAGTCTCCTGGTTTTTAGAGCTAATAAATTCAAAAAACAGTTACTTCTTGGAGGTAAAAATGAAAGGTAATATTGAATGTAACATGAACAATTAGTTACAGAAGATGTAGCAATGCACGCACTGCAATTGAACAAGTCAAAGAATTATTATTCATTCATACATTTACAAGAGTCACTGTTCTGGGCATAGAAAGAACAGTGATATCTTCCCATCATATATGCTATCTTTAGCCACCAGAAAAACAGACTGGATTACAGATTACCAAAACAAAGAATGATATTCAATGCTTCTCCTAAAAAATACACCAGTATGCATCTGCTATACACATATAAAATGAACAAAGATCAAGAAGGTTAGTTACTACATTTAGTATGGCATTTTAATTAATCAAGACATTCCATTCGTAAATTCTCCTATTACTTTACATATAATCATGCTGAAAACCACACAAATACACATATCAGGAGTTATCAAGAGCTTACCAAAGACAAACGAGTTGGTTCCATCTATTTGTGATACAGTGCAGTCTTCACTTTTCCATGAAACCTGTCCTTTTTCATCAACAAGATCTTCATTTTCTCTGAAAGAATGAATCGGGTTTTCAGGTCATTAGATTATTTCAGGAATAAAGAGAAACCTTTTCCTTAAAAATTAATATGCCCCTTGATGAGTGTTAACAGTTTGTGGATCTCATCCACACACAAGGTTTGTAGTTTCTGAAATCAAAAAATGCATACCACACTCTCAGCTGGTATGTAAACTAACATGAGAAAGAGTAGAGTTTTACCCAATTATAAATGGGAATAAGATTATTGTTATTTATTATTCTTAGAGATTAGAATGGCCCCCACTCTAATACTCTTCCGGAAAGCACTGAAGACCTGGTTCTGCCAGCGGGCCTGGGGAACCCAGAGTGGGATGGAGACCACCAAATGGCTCATGTGATCTGTTGTCGTTGGGGCAGGGGGTGGGAGTTGGGGGGTGATTTTTTCCCTCAGGTTTTGTTCTATTGTACTTTATTAATTTATTTGATTCTGTTAGTTTTTATTGTTTTTTATTTTAAATATGGTTTTACATTCTGTAAGCCGCCTCGAGTCGCCATGGGCGAATAGGCAGCAATATAAATTCGATAAATAAAATAAATAATGGAAATTAGGACTCTTCTGGTGCACTTCAGATTGATTAGGCACCATCAAGTCCATGCTGATTCTTAGTAACCAGATAGATTTTCTCCATAATGAGTGCATTTCAGACAGAGAAGCCTTTTCAGGAAAACGAGATAGAACAGACAGGTCAGACCCAAATCCTAATCATTCAGATCATAGCAGTGAAACGTTTTCAAAAGAAAAAACCAGAAAGTTCAGTTGCCTCCTGTTAGGAATATGAGTCACCTAACAGGTATTTGGGTTAGAAATATATAAACCAGGATAAACATTTTAGTACTATATCTTTAAGGGAATGCAAGACCATGCAATTGGGTGTGGTTTCTCAAACAGCCATAAGATGGAGCCAGAAACCTGGGTTGTTTAGTCTTAGTCTCAGAAGAGAGTGTGTCTGAGTTGAGTATCTCTGTTTCCTTCTGTTGGAAAGTATTGCCCTTGCTCCATTTCTTCTAATTGATATTATTGGATTTAATGTAAGTCTGATACTGAACTGTTTTTGACACTGGAATTTGTTACTGGATTGAAAACTGACTGATTCAACTTGTGAATGACTTTGGACTGCTTCTTTTGGACTTTGCTTAAACCTTTCTGGAAGTAAAAACCCACATTTACTCTACAGTGTATCTGTGTACTGTGTATTATTCCAACACTTCTCCCAAATACGTCTCCCTGTATGCGCTCATTCTCCTAATGGGGAATTACCTCAACACCTCCTGAAAAAGCACCTTTGGGACAACCAAGACCTGAAGGACTGAGAATCCCTACAGACATTCAGATCACAGTTTAATATTAAACATTTCACTATACTGACCCCTGGAAGGAGGATGGGGGTGTAGGATTTATTCCCTCCTTATATACATTAGATTAGATAAAGTCAGTTCCTTCCTTCTGTCTCTCCATTTAACAGGTATTAAACAGCCATAAGATGGAGCCAGAAACCTGGGTTGTTTAGTCTTAGTCTCAGAAGAGAGTGTGTCTGAGTTGAGTATCTCTGTTTCCTTCTGTTGGAAAGTATTGCCGTTGCTCCATTTCTTCTAATTGACTGATATTATTGGATTTAATGTAAGTCTGATACTGAACTGTTTTTGACACTGGAATTTGTTACTGGATTGAAAACTGACTGATTCAACTTGTGAATGACTTTGGACTGCTTATTTTGGACTTTGCTTAAACCTTTCTGGAAGTAAAAACCCACATTTACTCTACAGTGTATCTGTGTACTGTGTATTATTCCAACACTTCTCTCAAATACGTCTCCCTGTATGCGCTCATTCTCCTAATGGGGAATTACCTCAACACCTCCTGAAAAAGCACCTTTGGGACAACCAAGACCTGAAGGACTGAGAATCCCTACAGACATTCAGATCACAGTTTAATATTAAACATTTCACTATACTGACCCCTGGAAGGAGGATGGGGGTGTAGGATTTATTCCCTCCTTATATACATTAGATTAGATAAAGTCAGTTCCTTCCTTCTGTCTCTCCATTTAACTTATTTTCATAAGCTCCTACTATGAAAGGGAAAATTGGAAAGGAGAATCCTATTATTCCCTCTCTATATTATTATTATTATTATTATTATTATTATTATTATTATTATTATTATTATTATTATTATTATTATTATTATTATTATTATTATTATTATTATTATTATTATTATTATTATTATTATTATTATTATTATTATTATTATTATTAATTATTATTATTATTATTATTAATTATTTCTCTCTCTACATTAGATAAAGTCAGTTCCTTCCTTCTGTCTCTCCATTTAACTTATTTTCATAAGCTCCTACTATGAAAGGGAAAATTGGAAAGGAGAATCCTATTATTCCCTCTCTATATTATTATTTATTATTATTATTAATTATTATTAATTATTATTATTATTATTATTTATTCCTCTCTCTACATTAGATAAAGTCAGTTCCTTCCTTCTCCGTCTCTCCCTTTAACTTACTTTCATAAGCTCTGTACTACAAATGCTACATTGAACTGGAGGAAAAGCGGAGCTACAAAACTGGCGACCCCGAAAGAGCAAATCAGAAAAAAAAGGCAACCGCTATCTAACCATAATCTAATAATAAAACTAAAACCACCTCGCAATGAGCGGCCGCACTCTCACGCAAACGGTAACGCCCCCTTCTTCCCTCCCGCCGCCTGGCTTCTAAAGGTCTTTTCTTTTTCCAACGGAGCCTCCGTATTTAAATTTTCTCCCAGGGCGCTTCCGATTGGTCGGTTGGCGAGGCAAGACCAAGTTCCTCCCAAGGCGGACTGAACCATTATTCCAGAGAGGGGTGGGTGGGTCGCCAAGGGCGAATGGAAACCTCCTGTAAAAGGAAGAAACGGGATGGAATTAATCATTATTAGAGGAGAAGTCCATGCGGTATGGATTCCGGTCGCTTTTCTTCCAGGAAAGAGAAACGTGAAAAATGAGTGGCGATATATGTATATCTATCTATATTTCGTATTATTTGCCTTTAAAAAACAAAAAAAACGGCGGTTGGGGATAGAGTTAAAAAGGCGGGCCTTAGAAGGCCGAAGAACCGCGAAAGCGGACGCTGATTGGCTGAAGGAGGCCTTCGGTTTAAACCCTGCAAAACGAGCCCGGGGTCCCGGTCGTGTCTCCGCTTCTTTGGTCAGCTGCCAAATTGGAAACAGTGGCTGCGTTCATGGACCAGGCTCTAGCCATGGTCAGGGGAAGCATCGTGGTTCGCTAAATCAAACCACGGTGCTCCCACTGACCACGGCCAAGCGTGAATCTGGGGTTGCGGGATGAAAGAGACCCCGAAGGCCCCAATCGGTTGCATCAGCATAAACGGGTCAGATGGAAATGCGGTTGTAATGAGATGGGGGGGGGGGGGATACAAAGTGTGGTAGTCCAGGTGATGGATGTGTTGGAAGAAATATCCTTCGGGATTCAGTTCCAAGTGGGGAAAAAGACACTGGAAAGGTGGAGGCTGCTTGGAAAGATGCTTTCAGGATGGACAGGACCCCATGGCTTGGAGCGTCAAAGTGAAAAGGACCATCAGGTGCTTCAGGATGTTGGGTGAAGGAAAAGAAGGGCCAAGGGGCCGAGAGACCCTTCGTTATATACCCTCTGTTGGGCCCCCACCTCCACGTTTCCGGGGTCTTTCCCCCGCTTGGAACTGATATTTCTTCCAACAGATGGAAATGGAGCAAGGAGAGAGTCAATCTGGAAATAAGGAGAAGTTTTCTGCCAGTGAGAGCAATCAACCCATGGAACAGAAGCTGCTTTCGGGTGTTGTGGGAGCTTCATCACTGGAAGCTTTCAAGAAAAGATTGGACTGCCATCTATCAGAAATAGTGTAGGGTCTCCTGCTGGAGCGGGGGTTGGACTAGATGACCTACAACAGGGGTGTTAAACTTGATTTCATTGAGGGCTGCATCAGGGTTGGGTTTGATCTTGGAGGCCCAGAGTGGGTAGTGCCAGCTTGACATGGCTTGTGTTGGGGGCGCCTGTGGTGGCCCGAGCACTCTGCCAGCAAAACCAGGCTCCTGAACTCCATTTTGGGCTGCAATGGCCTCCTGCAACCTTCGGCCAGTGAAAATGGAGCTCGGGAGGTCCGTTTTCGCTGGCAGAGGCACTGCGGGCCAGTTCTTCACTCTTTCCAGGGCAGTCCCCTGGGCGAGATCTAAGCACCCCATGGGCTGGATTTGCCCCTGGGCCTTGAGTTTGACACCCCTGACTTACAAGGTCCCTTCCAACTCTTAATCTGAAGTAACCTTGTAAAGAAATCAAAAATTAAATATGGCTATGATTGATTATGTATTGCCTTTGGAAGAAAGAAAGAAAAAGGAAGGAAGGGCAAAGATGTATATGTTCAAGATGACGAGGTTGGAAAATAAGGATGGCAAGTATTTGTGTAAAATATGTTTTCTTTGGAATAACATGGATGGTATTGACATATCATATTTGTGAAAAACTGGCTTATGAACATACAGTATCGCCATTTTGTCTTACTGCATCTGGCTTTAAGCAAGTTATCTAAGTTATCTAAGATTGCCACCAGTACCATATTTAATAAATTGTTTCCTTGTTGAAATAAAATAGTTAATAAGCTATTAAACATTACTCTTTTTCATCTTGGTGATACATCACAACTGCTGGAAACAAATTTCATTCAAAATTGAGATTTATTGCTATTTCAAACTGCTTTCTTTTAAAAAAAAAACTATTTCAGAGTTTTATTTTTCATTTACTCATCAAAGTTACTACAAACCATCAATGTATTTTACAGAATACAGTATTAGAATACATTTGTAAAAAAGTTTATCCTTAACAAAACTATAACAGAATTTTTGAGCTTAATCCTCGTCCTCGTCTTCCTCTTCCTCCATTTCTTCCATTTCTTCTGCTTCCAGTGCCTCCTCTTGGGCAACCTTGAGTGTCATCTCTTCTTCCACAGTTGGATCAAGGCCTTCAGTGACTTCAGGTCCAATAATATATTCTAGCTGCACTGGAGGTGGCAATGTAGGGTTGAAATTTTCTGGACTGTATTTGTGACCCCAGCCAATGTAAATGTTATCAAATTTCCTAAAACAAAAAGCAGAAGACTCTAACGTTATTAAAAATGCACATCTAATTAGTGATGCCTCTTTCCTCCAGCCCCCCCCCCCCCATCTCACCCTGGGCAATGTGTATCACTCTTTCCCAATCAAGTTGGGACTTCCAAGCCTCAGAATTTCTAGCTAACATGACCATGAAATGCTCCAGAATGGGA
The DNA here is from genome assembly GCF_049901735.1 of Notechis scutatus. Taxonomy (NCBI): domain Eukaryota; kingdom Metazoa; phylum Chordata; class Lepidosauria; order Squamata; family Elapidae; genus Notechis; species Notechis scutatus. Next base: position 1,301,146 of record NC_142014.1, read on the forward strand.
AAAATTGATCCCCTCTATATATATCTCTTACCAAGTTTATTTTTATTTTTTATTTTATTTTATTTGCCAATTGTTTACAAGATAGTAAGTATAAGTGTATACATAGTTGTGAATACATGAAATGGGTAATACATGAAATAAGAAAAATAAAAGAAGAATAAGAGAAACAAAAGGACAGGGACGGTAGGCACGTTGGTGCGCTTATGCACGCCCCCTACAGACCTCTTAGGAAAGGGGTGAGGTCAATAGTAGACAGTCTAAGGTTAAAGTTTTGGGGGTTTGGGGAAGAAACTACAGAGTCGGGTAGAGTATTCCAGACATTGACCACTCTATTGCTGAAGTCGTATTTCCTGCAATCAAGTTTGGTGCGGTTAACTTTGAGTTTGTATCTATTGTGTGCTCTTGTGTTGTTATGGTTGAAGCTGAAGTATTCATTGACAGGTAGGACATTGCAATGTATGATTTTATATACCATGCTTAAATCAGACCGAAGACGGCGTAATTCAAGGTTTTCTAGTTGTTTCCTTTGTCTATTCTGTGTACACTGCAGAACATCTGTTCAAATTTTCTTCAGTTGAGAGGAGTCCAGAAAATAGATGCATGATTATAGCTTTAAAAATACATAGAGCGGTATTCCCCTGCCTACACAATTGGCAGCAAAAAACATGTTTATTAGCATACATCTAGTTTGGCCTTAGCGTGGACAAGTTGAGGAAAGTATGAAGAAAATGGCTTTGGGAACTCTGCAATCTCTTAATAATTTTTCCAGGCTAAATCATATGCCTGGGAAGGAGTTGAAATCCACAAGTCTTAAAGTTGCCAGTGTTGGAGACCCCTGCACCTTAACCCATGGGGACTTTTTTTTTCTGGACTTCTGTAGTCACTGGCTAGATGCAACCTATTTTGAAGGTTGGCTTCTCATTCCCACAGCAAATTCCATCCCGTTCTGTCCTGTTTTCAGATAGTTATCTTGCTGATGGGCAGAGAGTGAATCCCACACTTCTTAATTTGTTTCTAACAGATCAGTTGTATAATTTATAGCTTGAAAAAAAAAGGACTAAAGGATGCATTGTATTATAGTCACATATACCAAACTGCCTGGCTTGATCCCAAATTTTGTTGTGGAAAAGATTAACGTTTACATTTCTCAGTAGATGCCACTGGCTTGATTTGAGTGAAAACTGTATAAAAACAGTGCCTTTTAGTCCTCTATAAATAAGTAAACCAACCATTGATTGAGATGGAAAATTACAAAACAGAGATTTTATAATTGGAAGTAATCACAACATTACATTGATCCTGATTGCCTACCTTCCAACAGCAAAGGCGTATGCTCCAGGCCACAAGTTAGCTTGAAGGACAGCAAGGGCATATTGAGGAACTAAATGTGTTGAAGCATCAGAGGAGCATGGAGTGATGTTTTGAATATCTGTTAAGAACAAATTGATTTTGGGGTATCAGAAATATTTTGTACCAAATTATGGTGTTGGGATAAACTAACAGAAAAAGATCAGAAGCCATAGTCCTGTGTATAGAAAAATACGCCTTTATATTAAAAAGTTTAATTGTGTACCATGGGATAAGTTGATTTAATAAAATCACTCCATGGTTGACCATGACCTGCTTTCTCACTGGCCAAAACATCCATGTTCCCAAAACTTAAGAAGAAAAGAGAACCAGCCAGGTGAGGTTTTTGCTGTAGTACCTGCATCTTCAGAGAGGGGTGTGAGAAGAAGAGGTCCTGTTTCTTGTAACTCTTCTGGCTCTTCCTGTTTCTCTTCTTCATCCTCCTCTTCCTCCTCTTCCTCTGATTTTTGATAGGGATTAATCCAGATACAGCGCCCCTGCACCCAAAGGAACCAGAGTCAGCGAGGTCAATGACTTGTTTCATTTGCCTACAAGGCCACATATATATGCCACACTTCTCTCCACTCAATGTCTCCAGTGCCTTATCTTAGCTCTCCTCAGTCAGGCTTATTCACCTTCAGTAAGCTGCCTGGCATTTTAAAATCGTGCCATACCTGAGTGTATGGATCATTTTTGGGGCATATACCCACCAGACTCAATTATTTGGAAGCCTGCACTCACAAACAAAAAAATCTCCACACCACAAGCCAAGCAAACACCTGGGCACAAACAGACCCCCCCCCGATACCTCCAGCTCAAACACACCCCAACTAGGCACCCAGATGAAACCTAGCTTCCTAATAAATGATAGCCGTCCGTTTACTCGAAGCCAAGCTGCACTAAAAGCCTCCAATACAGGACACACAATGTTGCCAGCCAATCAAGACAAAAAACGCTACAAAACAGACAGAAGATATTAGAAACACCAATCAAGCAGAACACAGCAAACTCCAAGACCAATAAACACAGACCAAGACTCCCAACCAATCAGGATGAAGAAAAAACCATTCTAACAGCAGTAGGCTAGCACCAAATTTAAAACAGAAACGGCTGTGAAAGCCTGACTCACAGACGAACACAATACAGAAGCCTGATGATGACAGATGAGATTCTGCCGAAACGTCGCTACAACGAACAAAGCTGAATACCATACATATATATACAGTATATATACAGTATATATACTAGATAGATAGATAGATAGATAGATAGATAGATAGATAGATAGATAGATAGATAGATAGATAGATAGATAGATAGATAGATAGATAGTCTCTTCAGCTTTGTTCGGGTATTTTCCCACGTCATTATAGTTGTGCTTTTAAAGTTGTAGCAACGTTTCGACAGAATCTCATCTGCCATCATCAGGCTTCTGTATTGCGTTCGTCTGTGAGTCAGACTTTCACAGATGTTTCTGTTTTAAATTTGGGGCTAGCCTACTGCTGTGCCAGAATGGTTTTTTCTTCATCCTGATTGGTTGGGACCAATCAGACCAAGACTCCCAACCAATCAGGATGAAGAAAAAACCATTCTGGCACAGCATATGGTCTCACAAGGGGTCTGAGGATCTCATCTCGGTACCTAATGGCAGTCAGGTTACCTCTGGCGAGCACATGGAGGGCTGTGCGGCCCCCTAAAGAAATGCCACCCCACACCATTACTGACCCACTGCCAAACCTGTCATGCTGGAGGATGTTGCAGGCAGCAGAACATTCTCCACGGCGTCTCCAGACCCTGTCACATCTGTCACATGTGCTCAGTGTGAACCTGCTTTCATCTGTGAAGAGCACAGGGCGCCAGTGGCGAATTTGCCAATCTTGGTGTTCTCTGGCAAATGCCAAACGTCCTGCACTGTGTTGGGCTGTAAGCACAACCCCCACCTGTGGACGTCAGGCCCTCATACCACCCTCATGGAGTCTGTTTCTGACCGTTTGAACAGCCACATGCACATTTGTGGCCCGCTGGAGGTCATTTTGCAGGGCTCTGGCAGTGCTCCTCCTGTCCCTCCTTGCACAAAGGCGGAGGTAGCGGTCCTGATGATGGGTTGTTGCCCTCCTACGGCCTCCTCCACGTCTCCTGATGTACTGGCCTGTCTCCTGGTAGCGCCTCCATGCTCTGAACACTACACTGACAGACACAGCAAACCTTCTTGCCACAGCTCGCATTGATGTACCATCCTGGATGAGCTGCACTACCTGAGCCATTTGTGTGGGTTGTAGACTCCGTCTCATGCTACCACTAGAGTGAAAGCGCCACCAGCATTCAAAAGTGACCAAACCATCAGCCAGAAAGCATAGGAACTGAGAAGTGATCTGTGGTCACCACCTGCAGAACCACTCCTTTATTGGGGATGTCTTGCTAACTGCCTCTGCTTTCCACCTGTTGTCTATTCCATTTGCACAACAGTATGTGAAATTGATTGTCAATCAGTGTTGCTACCTAAGTGGACAGTTTGATTTCACAGAAGTGTGATTGACTTGGAGTTACATTGTGTTGTTTAAGTGTTCCCTTTATTTTTTTGAGCAGCGTACATATACATATACTATACTATACTATACTATACTATACATACATACATACATACATACATACATACATGTAATATCTACATTAACTGCATTATATATTACTACATTTAACTACATTAAAGATAATTATGTAAAACCATCATACGAATGTACAATTATTATCCTATTGCCATCATTCTGATAATATTTTCATTGCTTTCAGAACAGGCATAGTCAATTTCCAGGAACATCCATATATATCTAATCCCAGAGGTTAAATAAACTACACAGCATGGTTCAATAAAGTAAAGCTGATTGTCTTGTCCTTATTTCCTATCAAAATCTTACACCTGTCTCATATTATTAGCTGTGTAATGCAGGTAACAGGTGAGAGGCAGATTACATCAATAGAAAGATCTATATACATAAATACTGACAGATAGGGAACAGGTGGCTTTTTGACAAAAGTATATTGTGTTATTTCCAGCATTATACCATTTCTGATGCTTTTTAGTATGAATGCTTGGAGAACACAAACAGAAAACAGGTTATTTTGAATTAGTTTTCTTATGTTTTTATTGATCATGTAAAACACTTATATTATCAGGGAGGCCACCACCAATAAAGCTTTCTATCCTTGTTCATTAATTTTAATGATGGGAAAAATTACAGAAGGTTTTTTTTTCTGAAATGTGTTAAGAAAATAAAAATTACTAGAGTTGTAATTGATAGCACTAAAGCTGTTCTGGGGTTCAGATTTTGTTAAGCATACCTGTTTTAAAATATTCTGTACATGATGCACCCAGTTGGAAAGGGTATCCAACATCTCTGGCACAGGAATGGGTTCAAGTCAGGATTTTCTTCATAATTGTCTCTTCCAGCTCCGCCTTCTTCTTCGTCTCCTTCTCCAAACTGATAAAACCCGAGTGGAGTGACCTGTGTTGCCGCTGAAATGCAGGCAATCTGAGCCCTCAGATAATTAGCTTCATTGCCTGGGAAAGGTGGATAACACACAACGGCAGCATCTAACTTTCCCACTAAGAACTTCTTAATTTTCCTGGTGTTCACGATCTGAGCTGGAGTCACCTGGGGTAATTTCATCCAAGGTTTGCCTGGTTCATTGCAAACATAATAAGTGTATTTATTAGCACCGGTCCGATAATCTTCTTTTGGGATTACGGGTGGTGGCTTGTAGTTGGGTTTTGGTGGCTCATCTTTTCCTTCTTCATCTTCTTCATCTTCATCCCTGGCCTCAATTCCCTCTTTTAGTCCTTCCTCGGCAGTTTCTTCTTCCTCTGCTTCTTCCTCTTCTTCTCCTTCACGGAATTCAACTTCAGCTACAATATAGTTGGCTTCAATACCTAAGAGTTTGCCCCAGAAGCGACATGTTTGGATTGGATGAGTGGCAACCAGTTGTTTGAGGGCAAGGAATATGTGATAGTATTCTTCTGAGCTCAAACCAATTCCAGCCTGTTCAAAATAGTAAGCTGTCTCCATTACATTGGGTAGAGGAGTTTCTGGCTAAAGAGGAAAACCTTCAATTAGGAAGCATAATAATGGAATAGTGTTTCACTATATATCTAAGCATTTATTCCTACTGGAGCAATCCTAAACATACTTATAAATTAGCACTGAATTTAATAGGATTCACTCACAAGTAATACATAGCCTTGACATTTTCCTCCCATGTAATGTTCGTTGCAGTGAATAGTCTGAAAAATTACTGCGCGCAAGAGTACAATGCTACCTGAATATAGTCTACTACCTGAATATAGGGTTAATTGGAGTAGCAGATAACCTGCTTTTGATCAAGCTAACCAGCATGGTACAAACATACCAAATAGTTTATGAAACTTATGATCAACCCATGGTACAAATTCTATCAAATGGTTGATGAAAATTATGCAGAAAATCCCACATTTATCTCCATCCCTAATCATTTGTGTAATATATCTGTGAATGAATATGCATCTGCTTGAGATATACTGATACTTGACTTACAATTGTTCATGTAGTGACCGTTTGAAGTTATAACAGCACTGGAAAAAAGTGACTTATGACCCTTCTTCACACCTATGACCATTGTAGCGTCCTGTAGTCACATGATCAAAATTTGGATGCTTGGCAATTGGTTCATATTTATGATGGTTGATTTATGATGCCTGCAGTGTCTTGGGGTCATGTGACCACCTTCTGCAATCCCCTGACAAAGTCAACAGGGAAGCCAGATTGTCTTAACAACTGTGTTACTAATTTAACAACTCCAGTGATTCACTTAACAACAGTAAAATGGGGGAAAACTCACTTAACAAATGTCTCACTTAACAATGGAAATTTTGTAATGTAATAGACTAGATAATTTTGTAATAGAAATTTAATAGATTGATATAAAATATAATATAGACATATATAACCATTAGATGAAAGTGTAACATAAATTTTAAAATAAAATTTGGAATATCTTGTATAAAATGATGGAATAAATAGTTTAGTCATGGATGATTAATAACTGATAAATATATAAGCATATGTTAGTTTGACAATATGAAAATTGATATAAACTGTGAGTAATGACTACAAAAGGATAACACAAAAGATTTGTAATCAACTGACACATTGTATGTATATAAAATGAAAGATGGTTTTATGTTTTTATGTTTTGTTTGTATATGTTTGTCTTAAGAAATAAAAACTTTTTTTTAAAAAATGGAAATTTTGGACTCAATTGTGTCTGTACATCAAGGAATACCTGTATAAGGTTTGTCTGTTTATCTCCTTTCTACAACCATGAAGCATGTACATGCCCCATAAAATAGGGCAAAATGGAGCAAAATTCACTTAGCAAATGTTTTACGTAGCTATATAAATTTTGGGCTCAATTGTGCTTACAAGTGAAGGACTATTTTATTGGACTGACTCACCAATTCCTCTTCTGGTTTTTGATCTGCGCCATCTCCACCACCTGCCTTTTGGAACAGAGTTTTGTACATTTCAGCCAATTCAAATGTTGGATGTTTTTCAAATTCATCTCGGAGGGTGTCCAATTTCTTTTGGAATCGAGCACACTTTATATCCTTACTGATGTTCTCGATTATATCTGCTGGATTTTCAGGCCGCTCTTCCAGAATCTTTGCCAACATGTCAGAAAGATGATCATACCTATGTGTTGTGGCTCCGAGTCCTGAGTCTGCATTCTTAGAGGAAGAGGATTCAGAAGATGAGGAGGAGGTGGAATTGGGAATGCCTTCCTCCCCAGGACCTTCCTCTTCGGCAATGCCTTCCTCCCTGATTATGCCTCAGGTTTCGGCAGATAACCGAGAGGGACAGCATGAGGCTAATCAGGAGGAGGAGGAGGGCATATCGGAGCAGCCTGTGACAGAGAATCAAGCAGACGAATGCTGGCTTGATGCTAGGCAACGTCGCAGGAGGAAGTGTGAGATGCAGCGCAGGAGGCGTGGACGAATCAGAGACTGAGCTGAGTTAGTGACACACCCCACAGGGAATAAAAGTGGGTGTGTTTGCTCTAGGAACTTCGCACGGGACAAAGTGTGAATTTTTCTGTGGAGATTCGTTGTATCCTGTTTCTGGAAAGCTCTAGTGATTTATGTTCCTGTTATCTCTTCGGACTTGGCAGATACTGCCAAAAACATAGCCAGCTCAAGGAATTTAACTCAGTAAATACTGAATCTTCTTGTCTGCTTGTATTTGGTCGGAGTTGGGACTTCTCATCTATCCTGTGAAGGTGAGACATAACACCTATGTAATTATGAAAAAGAATTGCTATTGACCAACTAGGACCACCAATCACTGGCTCATTCCTCTCCCATGCTACTTCATTAGCTTTAAAACCAACCATTGTCAGAGAAGACCTATGACACCTGAAGATGTTACAAACTTTATTATCATCAAGATGCTGGGCTCAGAGGATGGAGGACGAACTTTTAGTTCATCCTCCATCACAGAAGCATGGGGTGACGTTTGGACAGAAATTTTGTCCCAGTCCAACTGATCTCAAAAGGAGAACAAAAAGTGGGAGCATTATGTACAGTGTTGAGTCCTGTACAAAACAGAATATCCATGTAATTGTAAATAAATAGTGGTACAAGCCTTTGTGGTCTGTAATCCATTTCTTAAGGTTGATGCATCCAATGAAGTGAGCTAAATTTGTTACAGCATAATCCTCAAGTATGCCATAATAAATTTAGAGTGTCAAAAATCTAGGTGTCAGTAAAAGGATACTGAAAGTTCTTTGCTGTCATTTAGCAGTGATGCAAATATTTGCTACCCAGGTATAGTAGACTTATGAAATGTATCAATTTTAAAAACAGGCCACACAACTCAGGTTTTACTCAAGCAAACTAATCCAATGACAATTCTGGAAACTATTATTCAGCTTGGATTAATTTAAAAGCTCAGTGCTCCTTTATAATCTTTAAAGCTGGGACGGAGTAATATTTTTAAATAAAGAGTTTGGAGATAAATGATATCAACTTCTGTAACTTTTGGAGTTACAGGTTCTGCAAATTTATCAGATCCGAGTTGCAAATATCAGGGTTTTGACTTAAAAGGCTGGAGTTTCCTCTATCTCTTTGCTGCCATCTAGTGTCTTATCGGGCTTCTGCAGCAGCAATCGCATAAGTATAAATTTCTTATTTTTTGTGTGAGGTCCGCTTCCCAATCCAGCTCTAAAATGTACCCATTGGTTCAAACGTTAAACTCTGGTTGGACTGCCGTTGCTCAAAAACTCACAATGGCCGGCTTCCCACAACCACAAAAGTTAAACGGAGTGTGGTAGGCAAACCCAACACTGCTTGCAATTAATCTTGTTTCTTTTTTTTCTTTCCCCACGAACAGGGCCGTCTTAACAGCATTAAGGGGCCCAGGCAAAGCAGTGTACTGAGGCCCCTATGACAACTACTCACAGGAATAAAAACGGTCAATACAATGAAACATATATTTGCAGGTTAGTATTAATTTTTTAAAAACTCAGTAAAATGTAAGCAATAGCTTGCTCTGTTTATATGACGCAAGGTGGATTGAAGGATTAACGTACACCAGAGGTCTCCAAACTTGGCAACTTTAAGACGTGTGGACTTCAACTCCCAGTTCAATTCTGGGAAGTTGAAGTCCACATGTCTTAAAGTTGCCAAGTTTGGGGACCCCCGATGTACACAGATTAGTATGGGGCCCAGGGGCAAGTGCCCATCAGGCCCAGGCATTAACACAGCCCTGCCCGAGAATCACTGGCACCTGCGGGTGCAGGTTTCCTGGCCGAGGCAGTTTTTGGTTCCATTCCTCTACTACTCACAAGCTGACGCCAGTTTTGACGCTGGTTCGCAACAGGTAGGCTTTGGCATTCTTTATCGCCAGAGCCCGAGGACCCGGATCCGGAATTTGGTCTTTGTATAAATTCATCATCCCCAGCTGGGACAGGTAGCCAGGTTCCTGGGGCTGATAAGGGCCGTGACTGTCCGACTGCAGGATCTGGCTGCTCCTGGATGCCGAGGTTGGGAAAGTGGTCCCTGGCCTCTGATCCAGGAAGCTGGGTGGCTGCTGCGGCAGCTGCTGCCAAGACACGCCGGCCCTCGAATCCGCCATGGTGCCCCTCGATTGAAAGAGGGCGCCTCTGGCTTGCTGGGGCTGGTAGACGTTGCCTCGGCCTTCCTGCTGCTGGTCGTAACGCTCAGCCGAGGCTGCTCAGGCTGGTAGACGGCGCTTCGCTGGGGCTGCACCGGGCCGGACCCAGCGGCTGGCTCTCTTCACAGGGGACCCCGTCCGCATCAGGCACGTTGGGGTCCCCGGCTGGTCTTCGGGGGGTTCTTCCATTTGGCAAAAGTGGGCGAGCGCAAGATATCGCGCTTCGCCTGGCCGAAACGCTTCGCCTTTTGCAGTTTGCGCCAAGCGTTGCTAAGGTCAACCGGGCACCGTTGCTAGGGAAAGCGGATTGGCTGCGACGCTCCTAACGAGGAAGAAGAGCGCCTCCAGTGGTCGCCTTGGGAAACCGTGTTGGGCGGGTCTGCCGGGCGTTGTTCAGCCACTGTGTGGAAATTCAGTTGCTGGGCTTAGCCAAGGCGTGAAGCCAGATCCCCCAGGACAGGGGTGTCCAACCTTGGCAACTTTAAGTCTTGTGGACTTCAACTCCCAGAATTCCTCAGCCAGGAATTCTAGGAGTTGAAGTCCATAAGTCTTAAAGTCGCTGGCTGAGGAATTCTGGGAGTCGAAGTCCATAAGTCTTAAAGTTGCTAAGGTTGGAGACCCCTGCCCAGGATTGTCGAGTTTGTTTTGTGAGCATGGTCCAGATTGCTTCGTTGACCGGACATCACTGTCTTTTTTTTAAAAAAATGTTTTAAAGAAAACATAAAAACAACACTAATATAATAAAGGGAGAAAGAAGGAAAACTTTAAAAAGTGCAGAGAGAAACAATAAAAAGATAGAAAGAAGCTTCTGATTTCTTCTGTAGCAGATATAATAAAATTATCTCTTAGACTCTGGTTACAAAAAGCTCTCAGTTTTCTATTGACCATTTTTAATCATTAAAACCATCTGTTACAAGTGCATTTTCCCCATTTCATGCAAAAACTCTGCAAGGAGTTTCCAGACAATTATTAATCGAATGATGATACTGAATTAGGTGCTACAGATATGCTAATGTTATTGCTAAAATGTATGATTTGTAATGTATCTAAACATGTATGATGTATGATATGAAACATACATAAAATGTATGTTTTGTTGACATATGAGAGAGAAAAAGGAGTAGAATAATGTATGATAAAGGGGCCAAAACTTTGCTTACAATATGCAAATGGAACAATGATAAAAAAAAACTTGGCTAAATGGACTAAAATTTACATTATGCTCTAAACTTAAAGAGAATTTTTATAAAATGACATATTGAGTTACCTGCCAGACTTACCAGTAAGTATATTAGAAAAGACTAAACTATTTTCCACTGTAATGCAATACTTTTAATTTATAAAGGAAATGGCATTTCCTCTTTTGCTTGACAGTCCGGAGTGGGGAGGAAATATTCTACAACAGAGGTGCCCAACCTTGACAACTTGTGGACCTTGACAACTTGTGGACTTGAACTCCCAGAATTTCTCAGCCAGCCACACTGGCTAGAGAATTCTGGGAATAGAAGTGCACAAATCTTAAAAGTTGCCAAGGTTGGACACCCCCGAACACTACAACTAAGACCAATGGTGACGGTCTAACCATTTGGCAGGAGATTAATGGACCCCAAGTTCAAAGAGGGCAATGTACATGAAAATAGATTGGCATAATATATGGTTGATATGGCTATCAGGTTGACTTGAAAACATTCTCAGAAGCTGATAGAAAAATATAGCAAGTCATGTATCCAGCAGATGGCAGCTGTATTCCAATGATGTTTTCTGGTGTAAAATTCAAACAAGAAACAAAATAATGTAACTGCATCCGTGGACAAAATGTTGAATGTGGTAGGATAGTTTTAAAGTGAAAATAATGTGTTCTGTTATAGAAATACAAGTGAAGTATTAACATGGGATGAAATGTACATGAAAGTACTGTTATAGTCTATTGTGAAAATCCACCCCCAATAGGGTTATTCTTACATAAAATCTCTTAATCAATTTGGGAAAGAAAATATATTTCCTTCTCTTTATTTCTAGGCTTCTTTTTAAAATGAGAAGAAATGTATCTTTCTGAAATTATTTGAAAAAGTATAAAATCACCTTTGGAAAATGATTCAGGGATAGTGTCTGCCCTGAATAAATGAAGTTATACTCAAAGTTGGTCAAATCATTTTAGTTAGTTAGCCAGAAAATTGTGTTGAAGGTTGGTTGTTGGAAGCAGCCACTTCAAAGAATTTATGGTATGGTATAAAATGTTGTTTACGGATTAATTCCTACTCTTTGTTGTCTGCTATAAACTAAACGGGGTGTCAAACTCATGTTGTCATGGCATTGTCACATGACATATCGGGACTTTCCCCCTTTGCTAAACTAGGTGGGGCGGCCAGCACGTGATGCATCCGGCCCGCAGGCCACGAGTTTGACAGCCCTGATCTAAACAGGTTAATCAAATAAAGAATCTTATTATGAAGGGTGTAGGAAGCAATTCTGTAAGATGATAATTTCCCCCCATATTTCTTAGATTTCTTATGGAGAAAATTGTCATATCTTTAATTTATTCAGATGCTTCTGAATAAATTAAACTTTAACATTTGTAGGAAGGTAAGATTGAGGCTACCTATCTTATCCCACATTCCTGCCTTAAACATGTATGTCTATAGGATAAAATTTCCTCTATGTTCCTGCCTTTCTGTCTGCGCTAAGGCAAACCTGTGTGAGAAGAGCAACTGTAAGTGAATGGTTAAAGCAGGAGAGAAGACAGACCAACATGTGAAATGCCATTCTTTAATTATTTGAGGAAATTGCTATCATTACATGAGATTCTTTCATATAGTTAAAAAATGTCCTTACTCTTTATTCAGTGTTAATTAATAGGGATGAGAGGGTTAAACACCATAATTTTATTGGATGATATAAAAAAGTGGGATTCGCATCTTTGGAAATGATTGTTCGGTTTTTCATTGTGTAGAAACCACCTTATATAGTGTCTGTTAATATCAGTGGAATAAATAATTATAATAATTTAGTTCTTAATTTCCAACCGATGCTCCATTGGATCTAACTTATTTTCCTTGTTACTATAATAGAACTGAAGATAAGGTTTTAAAAGGCTCTAAATTATCTTTGAGGCATGGTTTGTAAAGGACTAAGTATATGAGCCGTAGCTCAGTCAATCTCTTGACAAATGAGCTTTAAAACAATTAACACCGTTGATTCTGTGATTTCTTTGTGTTGACTCTGTGTAAAAAATACACTCATCATGACTGCTTGGGATTACCTGAGCAAATGATTAAATACCTAGAATCATCCAATGAGTATCCATATTTCTGCAAATCATGCATACCCAAACTGGATCTGTCTGAAAGAGATGATACCATCGAAACCATTGAAACATCCCCAATCATCGAAACCATTAAAACATCCCTCAACACCATAGTAGCATCCCTGGACGCCGTAAAAGAAAGAATAACCAACCTTGAAAAAAAAGACACAACGCAAAAACCTGAACATCAAATAGCTACAAACCACATCTCCACCCATCAACCACAATCCAATCCAAAACCCAATCCACAAATAAACACAACCCAGACAAATATTGATATCCCAATCCTCATCAGAGAAGCTGTTGAGCGTGAACGGAAACGTCCAAATGCCATCTTATTTGGACTAGAAGACATCAATGTCAATGATGACATCACAACTGTCCGAAACATCATCAGAGATTATCAAGCATCAACCATCTCCGCTGATGAAATACTTGACATTTCCCGCATCGACCGAGAGCTCAAAAATAGAGACGGCTCTGTGGCCCCGTGCTTGTGCAGGGTCATTTGCAAAAACGAATCAAGCAAACGTAAATTCATTTATACTATAAACTCACTCGCCAAAACCAACACCAACCACAAGAACCTCCGTTGCCGCCCTGACCTAACCATACAGCAACGTGCCCGCTCCCGTGTACTCCGCATCGAACTCAAAAACCGTCTAGACAATGGAGAGAAGGACCTGTACATTGACTACCATGCTGACTGTATCAAAAGTAAGCCACGCAACCCAATTCTCAACTTTTACCCTCAACCACAACCCTACCTCAACCCATCCACCATCACCCAAGACTAGGCACGCGCGCCCCCAACTACCTCAATTCTAACTACTGCCGGACTTAAATGCAAACTACTCAATACAAGAAGCCTCGTGAATAAAATACCTGAATTTCTCATCCTCCTTAATACGGCTAACTTCGACATTATATTTGTCTGTGAAACATGGCTCAATGCATCTCTCCCCGACTCCATTACCACAGTAAGAGACTATCATGTTTACCGATCAGATCGTGAAAATCGTCGAGGAGGTGGTGTTGCTATATTCTATAAAAATCCTTACATCTAAAAATATCCAAGTTACCCAGGAGCTTGCCCTTCCTGAAACCATCATCTGTGAACTATCCTTAAATATCACAATTCGATTCTTACTATGTTACAGAGCACCTGATTATGACATCGAACATGTAAACAAGCTAAATACATTACTAACATGGGCTACATCCTGCCCATACCCTTTTATCTTTCTTGGAGATTTCAATCTACCTCATATCGACTGGACCCTAAATAATTGTACAACTGAAATCATACACACAACCTTCTACAATGCTATTACAAATCTGGGACTGGAACAACTAGTAACCAACAACACTAGACTAAACAACTGCCTCGATCTCATCTTCTGCAATAGTTTGAATTTAATTTACGGAATACAAACTAAAGAACCCTTTTCCAGCAGTGACCACAATATGATTGACTTTTGTCTCAACATACGTCCACACAAAAATCACCTCAATGATGTAATCCCCAATTATAACTTCAAAAAAGGCAACTATGATCTTATAGACAACGACCTCTCATCCCTTGATTGGCAATCTCTATTCTCTGGATGCAATACCGTTGAAGACCATTACAACATATTCTTACTTGAAATCAAAAGAGTCATCATACTATATATATGTTCCAACAACAACTCCCAAAACAAAACAAAAAAGAAGATTACCCATATCAATAAGGAAACTTCAATCCAAAAAGAGATCACTCTGGCGGAAAAACAAATCTGGTCACGTTGCCAATTTCAAAAACCGATACAAAAACTTATGCCACCAGATAAAGACCGAATGCACCAATTATCACATTAAACAAGAAGAAAACCTTCTAAGCACCAATTCCACCCGTGCTTTTTACAATTTTGTAAACAACAAACTAAAAGACTCAAGGTCCATCCCTCCCTTGATAGGACCTGATGGTAAAGACTGCAACGACGACACCATTAAAGCCAACATCTTTAACACATTCTTCGGCTCAGTATTTGTAAACAGCAATGGATCTTGCCCAGTATTTCCTAACCGTACCACAGATAACAACAATGACCTAATACATATCGATTTCACAGAAGACAATGTTGAAAAATCACTACGCAATCTAAAACCATCCCTATCTATTGGACCGGATGGAATATGTGCCTACTTCTTAAGAAAGCTATCCACTGCCATAGCCAAACCTCTAAGCATAATCTTTGAAAAATCTTTCAGGACCAGCTCCTTGCCTAACCTATGGTCACAAGCCACAGTCATCCCCATCTTCAAAAAGGGAGACCCAAGCCTAGTTGAAAATTACAGACCAATCTCCTTATGCTGAGTCACCTGCAAAGTCATGGAATCAATTATTAACCAATCCATCATCCTCCACTTAGAGACAAACAACCTACTCTCCAATAAACAATTTGGTTTCAGAAAAAAACTATCCTGTAATCTGCAACTCTTACACTGCAAAAACATATGGACGACACAACTCGACCAGGGCAAAGCAATAGACGCAATCTACATAGACTTCTGTAAAGCCTTTGATTCAGTGGTACACGACAAACTACTCCTAAAAATAAAATCATATGGTATATCTGGACAACTGAATAACTGGATAGAAGCATTCCTATCAAACAGACAACAAATGGTCAAAATCGGGAGAGTCCTATCAAATCCAGTACCTGTCAATAGTGGTGTCCCTCAGGGCAGTGTTCTAGGACCAACTCTCTTCATACTCTACATAAACGACCTCTGTGATCATATTAAGAGCAATTGCGTTCTCTTCGCTGATGATGTAAAGCTGTTCAATACTACAGACAATACTGCTACCCTACAAAAAGATCTTGACTATGTATCCGAATGGTCAAACAAATGGCAACTTCAAATCTCAACAAATAAATGCTCTGTCTTACATATTGGCAAAAAAATCAGAAAATAAAATACAAGCTGAATAGTCAAGACCTTGTTGATGACCCAAGCTCTGTAAAGGACCTTGGAATACTCACCTCTAATGATCTGAGTGCTAGAGCCCACTGCAACTACATAGCCAAAAGGCATTAAGAGTTGTTAACCTAATCCTACGTAGCTTTTCTCTGGCAATATCACACTACTAACCAGAGCATACAAAACATTTGCTAGACCAATACTCGAATACAGTTCATCAGTCTGGAACCCTCATTACGTATCTGATATTAGCACAATTGAGAAAGTCCAGAAATATTTCACAAGAAGAGTTCTCCACTCTTCTACTCGTTGTAGAATACCTTATGCCACCAGACTTGAAATTCTAGAACTAGAAAACCTTGAATTACGCCGTCTTCGGTCTGACTTAAGCATGGTATATAAAATCATACATTGCAATGTCCTACCTGTCAATGAATACTTCAGCTTCAACCATAACAACACAAGAGCACACAATAGATACAAACTCAAAGTAAACCGCACCAAACTTGATTGCAGGAAATACGACTTCAGCAATAGAGTAGTCAATGTCTGGAATACTCTACCCGACTCTGTAGTCTCTTCCCCAAACCCCAAAAACTTTAACCTTAGACTGTCTACCATTGACCTCACCCCTTTCCTAAGAGGTCTGTAGGGGGCGTGCATAAGCGCACCAACGTGCCTACCGTCCCTGTCCTATTGTTTCTCTATTCTTTTATTTTTCTTATATGTACCCATCTCATGTATTCACAACTATGTATACACTTATACTTATTATCTTGTAAACAATTGACAAATCAAATAAATAAATAAATAAATAAATTCAATGTGCTTTTACCACTGTTAGAAGCTTCAAAGATCTCCGATCTGCCTCCCCTCCTTTCTTGGTACCTCACTGGCTCCCTGGGAAGACAGGAATTCCCTCAGAGTGGGGTGGGGAGACGCCAGAGATGGAGTCTACCTATCTGAGGGCAAAGTTCCTACCTCTTCCACATTTCACACAGGATCAGAGCTCAAAACAGGGGCATCCTGAATTGCATAGGAAGGACACATTGAGACCAACATGTACATAAACCCCAAGTTCACACCAGTCCTGTTATAAAACCAAATTCCTGCAGCCCGTTTTCTCCATAGTCTACCCTTGAGAAAAGAGCTTTTGTTCTTCAGAATAAAATCTCCTTATTGCATAGTATGATTGGATTTCAATTTTCTTAGATTTGTTATTGCTTCACCCCAGTTTATGAAAACCACAAATTTTTCTCTCAAGAAACTGAATTAAGGTATTTAGAACAGACATCAATCCATTCGATTTGGGTTCTCCCTGGTTAAATATTTATAATTGCTGAAGAACATGGTATAGGTTGAAAGGTTTGGGCATTTTTAAAAAGCAATTAAAGCAAAGTTTCTTTTTCTTATTTTGTAAGATAGTACTAGTTAAGTGCTGAAATGCTTATCTGTGGGAGTTTTGCGATAAATAAAAAATAATGATAACTTGGGCCAGAGACAGATGCAAGTATTATTCCAGAGTAGAAGGGACAATTTTTTGGAGGTCAAAGCTTCAGTTTTCCATTTTGGGCCTGCTGGGAGAAGCACAAAGTGAGTAGGACATACAAGGCAGTTTTGTTTTTTGTTTTAATAATAGGACTTGTTTTCATATATTCTCCACTTTCCATGAAGGGAAACAATTATGTCAATTATGTTCCCAAGATCATAGAAAAGAAACTTAAAGCTTCTCTTGCTGTAGAAACATTGTCTATCTGCTAAAGACAGATACACTTAAAATGCAATTAGAATCTTAAACTTTAACAAAAATGAATTGCTAAGATCAATTACTTACCTATTTTAAGAACAGTCCTCTTGTGTGATGCAGGCTCAGTCTTACACATACACACCTTGCAATGGCTGATGAAATTAAATGGCAACTGTGGTGCAGCTGAACATAGAAAAAACTAATGCAGCCACTCAACGTCCCTTCCACCTGTGGAAATGCTATTAGGACTAAGGCAGGAAGCCATTCTTCTCGAGGGGGGGGCTGATAGTCAGTACAGCTGCCTGCTAGAACAAAAGAGCCAATTTAGAATAGAATCTGGATTGATTTTGAATGGAGAAGATAGAAGCTTCACCATCAACTTGGGATACTAAAAGAGATTATGCACCAGCTAACTGTCTACTTTTTAATTCATTTTAGGTGCATGGATTTGCATCTCATCCACATTATATATTTGAAAAAGCTGTAAGTTGCCTATTCCTTTAACAACTTTTGGCGATTTACAAGATGCAATAAAACACCACTGATCTCCATGATATGTAGAATAAGAGGAATAATGAGAATGGATATTAAACACAAATTCTAAAATGGTGGCATTAAAAGGCCTGAGAAAAATAAATATATTTTGAGCCCTTCTAAATTATCCAAAGGAGGAAGGTTGCTTCTAGCCCAATAACATTAATATTTCAGTACAGAAAATTCTTTAAAAATACTACCAATACTGTCTAAACAAATTAAAACATGATTTCCTAATGAGTTTAACTGGAGAATTAAGCACAAGTTGAATTCTGACCCACTTGATGAAAACAAGAAGAGTCTTTTGAGTTGGGGTTCAGATTGTAGATCAATACGATAGAAGTGGATCTTAATAAAGTTACCCTTTCAACATCTATGTCATTAATTGAAAAAAGAATTATACCTGAAGACCTAAAAGATGCCACAACTAATCATAGCTGACATCATCTGTCTTCATCCATTTGGGTTTTATTCAGCATCTCTAAAAGTGTATTAAGTATATTAAGCCCAAATCCTTATTAGGAGGGGGTCATATCACTAGGACCTTGGTTATCCATTTCATCAGACAGCTGGAATCTAGTAATGTGTAAAACTATTAGAAAAATATTTCCCCTTTCTGGTAAGCTCCCTTTTTCACACATTGTCTTTTAAAAAGTTTTTTAAAAAGAGAGAATAAGATTCAGAGAACAGGAAGAAGGTTATTTAAGGTAAAAGAAGATAACTCATTTGAAGGAAGACTGAAGGAATTGAAAACGAGAAGTAAAGGCAGAGCTGAGTGTTCTATATTTACATACTTGAATACCCTCTTCTGATTGGTCCACAAATACTGCTTGGTGATTGGTTCTGAAAGGCCACTCGGATTGGTGCGCATTGCCGCCTTGTGATTGGGCCGCCAGATCGGCGGGAGATTCAAGGAGCCGTCATTGGCCGCGAGCAGCCGCTATAAAAGAGGCTGCCGCGGCTCCGCGGTTAAGACAGATTTTAAGAACTAAATAAAGAGCTGAAAGTCACACTCAGCTCCCTCACCCGCTTTAGCCGTTCTTCTCACTGCCTGGAGGGGAGCTGGGACTGAAAGGCCAGCCTGTAGACTGCCCCTTATAGGCAGTGTGAGGGACAGCTAAAGCCTGGAAAGGGGACTGAGGGCCTTGAGTGCTGGACAGGGAATTCAGGGAGTTGAAGTCCAGACATCTTTGCTAAGGTTGAGCAACCTGCCCTAGCAGGCCCTGCACTGGGCAGCCGGACAGATGACCTCTAAGGTCCCTTCCAACTCCACTTCCCCATCACTCTGACCACCCGCTTCTTTCCTCACCATAATGACAAGTCCCCCGGGCTTTGCTTAGTCACAGCCAACTAAAGGAATGGCACCCCGGGCTCAGTGGTGGGATTCAAATGTCTTTACTACCGGTTCTGTGAGCGTGGCTTGGTGGGCGTGGCAGGGGAAGGAGGCTGTGAAATCTCCAGTCAGAGGCGGCATTGGCCGGTTCTCTGAACTGCTCAGAATCTCCGCTAACGGTTCTGCAGGACCGGCCAGAACCGGCTGAAGGCCACCGCTGCCCCTGCCCTCTTGTCAGAAGGCCCCCCATCAAAAGTCCCCCCCCCTGTTCTGTCCTTACTCTAAACTAGTGGATAAAGAGAAAGCTGCCTCCCATGTCCCACCTCCCAAAATAGAACGCAAAGGGATCGAAGGGAAGGGAGTCAGATTCATGAAAGAAAGGAAAAGAGGATCTGGGATAGAGAAGGGGAGGAGGGGAGATGGTGGGTTGAGAGGGAGCTGAGTGATCCACTTGATCCCTTTGACCTTGGACAGAGAGGTGTTCAAAGGTCATCTCCAGTGCCCCAGTTCCAAGGAGGTGCCCCCCCATTTGCCCTCTGATTCAGGTGACCCTGAAGATGCAGATAAATCCCCCGGGGGGCCTCAAGGGCTCCCAGGGAGCTCATGGCTGACCTTCGCAATGCTCACCGCCAAACGGCTGCAAAGAGGAGACGTCCTTCCATTCCCCACCATTCAGTCACAACGGAAGAAGCTTCTTGGATGAGAAGCAAAATGTTTTCAAGGAAAAAACCAAGACATCCCAGTTGTTTTTTGAAAAGCCCCTTTGGGGTGTGCACTGAAGATGCCCCAAAGAGGGATGGTGCTTCCAAAGTCTGTCCGGTCGCTGAACAAGGGAAAGGGATGAAGTGGAAGAGCCTTCCGTTTAGGCTGCACCCCAGGTCTTCTGTCAGGGTCCCAGAAAAGCCCAACTCCAAGGAAAGACTCCGAGACAGGCGTTTCCTCAAAGGTTCCTTTTATTAGAGTAGTTCTACTGGCACATCTGGGAAAACCCGAATCTGAGAGTTCCGGGTTTCCCCTTAGAAATTCAAAAGTCCAAAACCCACCAGTCCATCACATGGTCCCCGCCTAGCCAGCCAGACCAGCCCAATCAACCCTGGCGATCAATGGGGTGACAGATGTTGCAGCCAGATTGCCCTCACATGGTCCAAACACCATCCGTCCCAACTTGAAACATCCCTCTAACCACTCCCCTCCAGGCGCAGGAATAACATGACCTTGACTGAAAGGAAGAATGCTATGGTGTCTATCTACCAACACTCTAAAAATGCCCCCTTCTACTTTCCCAGGCACAGGAATGTGGCGGCATGGAAGCTTCTGGTACTAAGATGGCTTCCAAAGCTGACATCTTGTACGGGAGGTTCCCTTTGCAAATAGCAGGTGAACCTGTCAGGCCTGCTTTGGAGGAATGGATTTTCTGCCATGAGTGAAGGTATTATTTGATGGCCGAGTCTGTGGGACATGGGTGGGATTGAGCCAAAGTTTGGATGGTCACTTCTCAGAAAGCCCCACAGAATCTGGCGAGCCTACGGTTCACATTCAGGGCTCTGCTTCGTGACCCAGGCAAGGACACCAAAGGTGGTTTATTCTTAGCCTTCCAACTCTGAGCAGGGATGTGATCTGTGCTTTTCCTGCCACGGCTGGTTGCTGGCAGTTTCAGGTAGACAGAATTTCAAGTAGACAGAATAACAGAGTTGGAAGGGACCTTGGGGGTCTTCTAGTCCAACCCCTGCTTAGGCAGGACCCCGTGGATTCCCCACTGCTGAGGGCCACTAAACTGTTAACCTTCCCTTCTAAGCTGAAGGGGGGGATTCCAAGGGAGGGAGGGGTCAAGGGTTGAGTAGAGGGAGAAGTGTTGTTTGATCTCTAGCTTACCTGGATACCTGGATTGTGTTGGGACTCTTTTCCGTTGATGGGGGGGCATGCAGGCTATGAAAACTTAAGTGGATCAGAGAGAGAGAGAGGAAGAGGGATGCAGAGCCAGAGCCCTGAGACAGAGCCTGAGACAGACAGACTGAGAGTGAGCAGGACTTGGTTTCTGGTCTCGGGTATTTTTTTTTTTCTTGCTTGGGAGTTTGACCTTGGGATGGTTAGTCTTGGAGGGGAACCACCAACCATTAAAACCAGAAATGTATTCTTCTTCTTCCATCCCTTTTCTCTTTCAGTAATAGACCTGAATGACCTGCTGTGGCCATCCAGTGGGAGATGATGATTGATCAGCAATGGCATACAGCAGGTGAAGTCTGGGAGCAGCAGCTGAGCTCCAGGAGCAGGTGGGCCCAATTGGCTGCTGCAAACAAGCAGGTGAGGTCCAGGAGCAGCAGGTGAAGTCTGGAAACAGGTGGGCCCAATCAGCAACAGCAGGCAAGCAGGTGAGATCTGGTTGCAGTGGGTGAGGTCCAGGAGCAGCAGGTGAAGTCTGGAAACAGGTGGGCCCAATCGGAAGCAGCAGGCAAGCAGGTGAGGTCCAGGTGGAGGAGACACTGCCTATGGACCCATCAGAGAAGAGCAGGAGGAGCCCTCAGTCACTGAATGGTCGGAAGAGGAAATGTAGGACTCAGCCGCCTGAGAAGAGGAATGGGAAGAAGGGGAGGTGACTGAGGGAAAGAAGGAGAAGGATGGGAGGCAAGAGAAAAGAGAGGAAGAGGAGGAGGGGTCGGCTGAATGGAGGGAAGGAGGGAAGAAAAGAAGGAGAAGAAAAGGAGAAGGAAGAAGAAGAAAAAGAAGAAAAGAACCAGTTGTTGAGAACTGTTGTGATATAACACAAATTCCATCCTGGAATTTGTCGATGGCTGGAGGGGTCCAAGAACTGGGAGGGAATTTGCAGCGCCAACGGAGATGTTCTGAGTCCCCTCTGCCCTCCAGCCCTTCCCTGGATCTGCTGGCCAGTCTGACTTCCACAGAGAGGAGGGTGGCCAGTCTTTTGGCCTCCAGGAGGCATCCAGAGGAGGGGGGGGCAGTGAGAGACCTGCCATCCTGCAGGCACTTCTGGCCATAAAAGCAGGGCGAAGACCCCGTTGGAGAAGGAGCAGGTGAGGGGTTCGAGAGGGAGGCTCCTTCCCTCCATGAAGGCTCAGATACAACCGCCCCCCTATTTCCTGGGCGGCTCCCTCACCAGCTCCCAGGAAGGTCAAGAATGACCCCCCCCAGGATTTCAGAAGTTCCAAAGACTCTCTGCCTGCCCAGAATCCCCCTGTCCAAGTGGATCAGCCCGAAGAAGCAGCAAAAGGTCTCAGCTAATAAAAAATATACCCCGTTGCCATGATGATGTTTCCGGGCCTCCATCTTGACTGTATTAGAATAAAATACAGAATTAGAATAGAATATAGAATTGAATAGAATAAAATAGAAGAGAATATAGAATAGAACAGAATAGAGTAAGAACAAAATAGAATAAGAATGGAATATAGAATATAGAATAGAATAAACTTGATCGTCACTTTAACTATAGACTAATCAACATAGATTAAAATGAAATTTCACTGCACAGAGCTCTCAAAGGTTGTTAAGTGAATTACCACTCATTAAGCAAATCACACAGTTATTAAGTGAATCAGGCTGTGGTTGAGCAACTCTGGCTTCCCCAATGCCTGAAATTGGCAAAAAAAAACCACATTGGGATCAGGTGACCCCAGGGATGTTGCGACGGTTGTAAGTGCGAGTACAGGTTGTAAGTCACTTTGTCTGAGGCCGTTGTAACTTTGAAGCATTATTAAAGATACGGCCATAAGTCCAGGACTGCCTGTAACGGACCTGGGTGGGGAAGATGAAACCCTTTAAGCCTCCTGCCTTTGTCCAAGTTCTGCCTGTAAGGAGCTCATGGATTTGCTCCATTTGTATCTGATTCACAGCAGCCTCAAAAGCATAAATACGATTCCAGCCTTTACGCCATCGAGTCCAAGGTTAACCCAGTTCCAAACCAGGGTGCCAAACTAAGGCAGCTTTCAAGGTCTCCGGTTTAGCTTTAATAGTTACGCTTTATATGGTGTTTCATTTGAGTTTCTGCAGGAAATTAGACAAAACTTATATAAAATGCTTTCATCTGTTGCATTTGCTGCTTAAACTTAAAAAATACCCCATATCTATCCAGCTTTCTTCTCATTTATTAAAGTAGGTAATGCTAAAGTTCCCCACAACTGAGGGTGCAGCCCCACTCAGAGAGACCCTCTCTGGGGGGAGACGAGTCAGTTTTATCAATGGAGACTTTGTGGAAAGAGTTCATAGTCTTAAATTTCTAGGAACTCATATTTCCGACAACCTTACTTGGTCGGTTCACACTATGGCCACTGCCAAGAAGGCCCAACAGCGCCTACACTTTCTGAGGCTGCTGAAAAAGAGTGGTCTGGGTGAGAGGTTGCCGGTTACTTTTTACCGTTCTACCATCGAGAGCATTCTGGCATACTGTGTAACGGTGTGGTGTGCTGGATGCTCTGCAGTGGATGAGAAGATGCTCCAGAGAGTTATAAATAGCACAAAAAATCATTGGTTGCTCTCTTTCTTCTTTGGAAAAGATTGCGAAGACCAGACTCCTCTCTAGAGCACTAAAATTCTCCACAGACGTTCTCATCCTGGACATTCATATTTCGAACTGTTACCATCAGGGAGGCATTATAGGTGTCTTAAAATGAGGACTAATAGATTGAGAAACAGTTTCTTTTTCAAGGCAGTAATTGTCCTGATTCAAACAGTCCGTTTGTGGTTTCGTATTATTATTATTATTATTATTATTATTATTATTATTATTATTATTATTATTATTATTATTATTATTATTATTATTATTATTCTCTGTAGTATGATTGGGTTGTAGTGTTTGGGGCACTGTGCTGGAGTAGCTTTCAAATTTCATTGTATTCGTGGAATGCAATGACAATAAAGGTATTCTATTTAGAGGATTAATAAGGCCTCTTTGAATACTACATCAGGAAAAAAAATGCAAAATCCATCGTAGGCGAGATGAATGTAGGCGAAAATTCAATGAAATTTGGGTGGATTTTATAGTTTATTTCATTAGCAATAGACCACGATATGGGAGTATTTTAGGTATGTGGTAAATATGTGTGCAGTCCCCACCTCTTTACTTATCTTTTACTACATCTGGACTGCCCAGCCATCGTGGGTGGGTGTTATTTGTATGCTTATATACCAGGATGGTTTATATTGTTTGTTAAGCATTGTTCAATTTTTTTAAATGGATGATTCATTTCATAATTAGTCCAGTCTCCAAGTTGGAGCCGGTGAACTTTGGTGCCTCTTAATGTGGTAAATGGACTTGCCACGAGTAAGAGTTTCTCCCCTCTAATTCTGTCCTGGGAGAAAATGGCTGTAATGGAAATCAAGGTATTCCATTATTTAAGGTATAAATAACTTTATTGAGAGGACTAAAATATCACAAAACAGTTAGGAGGCTGTTCAATCCTCCCACCTGCCAGGCTCTCAAAAGGAGGGTTGAAAAGGGGAAAGACAAATGATGCCAGCAGAGGCTGCAGCTAGATTTTTTTCCCTATGAAATGCTGGTTTCAGGACAGAGAGACGGAGGAAGATGGAAACCTCCCTTTTTATTCCGTAGTCTGCACTTCCAGGCGAGGGTGAAGAGTTGAGATGCCAGAAATACCAGTTGGCACCCAATATTTGGAAATAAAGACCCAACGCTTCTCTCAAACCCACCTGAGATATAAAGCTCTCATCAAAATCAATGTCTTTAATTGGGGTCAGATAGTTTCTCTTTCTAAAGAAGGGTCTTTTTCCCCCAGTGGTCCCAGAAGAGCAACCAGGCCTGGCAGCCATCTACCTGCCAGGCTCTGCCTGCCGCCTCAGCCATCCGCCAGCAACCGTCCCCCACAGGTAAGCCAGCGGAACACGGCGGGGGGGAGTCACAGTTTTTTTTACTACCGGTTCTGTGGGTGTGGCTAGGTGGTCGTGTGACCGGGTAGGTGTGGCTAGGGGGGGTCATGTGACCGGGTGGGCGTGGCTAAGTGCAAAGTCATAAGCGCGATGACCAGTCATAATTCACTTTTTTCAGCCCTCTCAATAGTCCCCTTGTGTCGTGTAGGGGCGATGAAGTAGGGTTGCGTCCAGCCAGATGTCCTGAAACACCCCAAAACAACAGCTGAACTTTCTTTGGGAAGAGAAAAATACCTGAATTTCAACTATTTTAAAATAATCCAGGCAACCCACTCTGGTTATCTACAATGGAGGCAGTTACACATCCAAACGTTTTAGTCCATGATAGCATTGTAAGATACAAAGACTTATTACATGAAACCAGAGAGTTACAGGGTAGGAATCAAATACAAATCCAAGGAAAGGAAATAGCATGGTGGCCCTATGCACAAATACAAAGACATTATAAAAAAGATAAAGAACAATTTGGCTTTAATATGACTCAGCAAGAATTAGATAAGATTTGGCATGGAGAGGAAAGGAAAATGATTAGTAAAATATACAAGTATCTTTTGGACTATAAATTAAAAGAAGAAACAGTCAAGGAATGTATGATAATTTGGGCTAAAAATGTGGGCCACAGTATTGAATTAGACAAGTGGGAACATATTTAGCAAATAAATTACAGATTAACCATGTCAGTCTCGTACAAAGAGAATTTGTATAAAATGGTTTACCGTTGGCATCTGCCACCTGCGAGACTGGCTAAGATGTTCCCGAATCTCCCGGCAAATTGTTGGAAGTGTAACTGCATCCAGGGAACATACTTTCACATGTGGTGGATGTGCCCATGTGCTCAGAAGTTTTGGAGAAACATTAGAAATTGGATACTAAACATAACTAAACAAGATGTAAAACTTGAACCCGAAACCTTCCTGCTAGGCATGATAGATTCAAAAATGGGGAAAAAAACACCAATATTTAATCTTGCACATTATAACGGAAGCCGGAATAAGCTATGCACAAAATTGGAAATTGTCTACTACTCTCTCAGAGGAGATGGTCATCAAAAATATTCACGAGTGCGCAGAGATGGCTAGCCTAACTAATTACTAAAAAATAACCAAGATAGTGATTACTATAAAACATGGAATTCTTGGTATAAGAAAAGAAATATACTTGGTATAGATACTTGGTATAAGGTTAAAGAAAAGGCAATACTTGTCAACTGGATAAGTTATGAAATTATGGAAGACGTGCGTATAATCATAAAGTATTTTGTGAAATTAAAGCATTAAAAGAACGAAGAAGGTACTGTAACACGTAATCACGTCAATGTTAGGGGGATAAAAAAATGTGTAACCATTGTTCAACTTTTGCTGCAAAATGTATATATGTATATGTTATGTCTCACCTGTGCCCACGAGGTGAGAGTCCAAGTTTCCAAAGGAATATAAACAAGCAGACAAGACCAGTAACGACAGGGTTAAATTCCTTTGGCTGGAGAAGTCCTTGGCAGTCTCCCACAAGCTGCCTGCCAAGTCCGATAATAAAGCCAGAACATAAATCACAGGCAAACGCCACACACAGAATTTGTCGAAGCTTCTATCCCAAATTAACAAATTGTCCCGAATGAGAATCCAGAGCTAACACGCCCCCTTTTATTCCCCGAGGGGCGTGTCAGTCTCTAATCTCAGTCCCTGATTTGTCCTTTCCTTCTGCGTTGCATCTCACGCCTATGCCTGCGTCTTTGCCTTGCATCAAACCAACATTCCTCAGTTTGATCCTCAGCCAGAGGCTCCGCTACGCTCTCCTGATTATCTGCCGACACCTGAGGTACAACCAGGGAGGAAGGTCCTGGGGAGGAAGGCAATTCCAAATCCTCCAGCAAAGCAGGCTCAAACCTCAGAGCCAAATCCTCCTCTTCCTCATGGCTCAAGTCTGTGTCCTCCAGCAAAGCAGGCTCAAACCTCAAGGCCAAATCCTCCTCTTCCTTATTGCTCAAGTCTGTGTCTTCTAACAGAGCAGGCTCAAACCTCCGAGTCACAACACTATCTCTCACCGCAGGGCCCTTCCCCGAGTCTGACGATCCGGATGCAGTTTCAATGGAAACTGTTCATGGAATCTCCGGATAAGGTCTGGGGCGTGAACCGTGGAAGCATCCACCCAGGAAAGAGCCTCCGGTTCATCCCCTAGCCTCTCGACGAAATATTGAAATCGTCCTTTCAGCCAGCGAGAATCCCGAATGCTGACCACCGTGTCGTCAGCAGCGGGATCATCGCCGGGTACAGATGGAGAAACCATACCAGTGGGGGGAATGGAGAGCACACGATGGGGCATCAGGAACCAGAAGGGAACAGTGGAAGACAGGATGAATGCGCATGGAGCGCGCTAGGGTGAGCCGATAAGCAACGGGATTGATGACCGCCTCGGAAGGACCAATGGTCGGAAGGGACCGACCCCATCGGAAGGGACCAAAGAAGCGATGGTCCAACTTCTTGACCGGACGGTCGACCCGTAGATGCTTCGTGGATAACCACACCCTGTCTCCCACAGCCAACGGAGGCGTCGCCCGACGCGAACGATCCGCGAACCTTTTGTAGTCCGCCTTAGCCCGTTCCAATTGCTGTGAAACCAATTGGGGAACCGAATGCAGTTCCGACAAAAAGTCCTGCGTCTCGGGAACCGGGGAATCCAAGATCGACAATGGGAAAAACCTCGGATGGAAACCCACATTTGCGTAAAAAGGTGTCATGTGAGTGGAGGTGTGCTGAGAGTTATTGAAGGCAAACTCCGCCAAAGGGAGGTAAGTCACCCAATTGTTCTGTCGGTGGTTAACAAAACATCGTAAATATTGGACGAGGATGCCAACCACCTTCTCCGTCCCACCATCAGTGCGATTCTTCCATGTATTTTACCTGGAAATATAGAATAGCCTGACTGAAAAGGTCATACCCCTCCTAAGCACAATGTTGCACTGTGAATTCATTGGATACATCCATTTTCCGCTTCGACTTCATGGGGACCTTACCCTAACCCTAACCCTAACCCTAATCCCAACCCTAACCCTAACCCTAAACTTGAAATGCGATTCTTCCATGTATTTTACCTAGAAAGATAGAATAGGCTGACTGAAAAGGTCATACCCCTCCTAAGCACAATGTTGCACTGTGAATTCATTGCACAAATCCATTTTCCGCCTCGAGTTCATGGGGACCTAACCCTAACCCTAACCCTAACCCTAACGCTAACCCTACCCCTCCTAAGCATAATGTTGCGCTGTGAATTCATTGCAGACATCCATTTTCATCTTTGACTTCATGGGGACCTAACCCTCACCCTAAGCCTAACCACCCAATCCTAACCCTAACCCTATCCCTCCTAAGCATAATGCATAATGTTGTGCTGTGAATTCATTGGCGACGTTCATTTTCCGTCTCGACTTCATGGGGACCTAACCCTAACCCTAACCCTAACCCTAACCCTAACCCTAACCCTAACCCTTGAATATGATTCTTCCATGTATTTTACCTGGAAAGATAGAATAGTCTGACTGAAAAGGTCATAGCCCTCCTAAGCAAAATGTTGCACTGTGAATTCATTGCAGACATCCATTTTCCGCTTCGACTTCATGGGGACCTAACCCTAACCCTAACGCTAACCCTATCCGTCCTAAGCATAATGTTGCGCTGTGCATTTATTGGCGACATTCATTTTCTTCCTCAACTTCATGGGGCCCAACCCTAACCCTACCCTAACCCTACCCTAACCCTAACCCTCCTAAGCATAATGTTGCGCTGTGAATTCATTGGGATCTCATTCATTTTCTTCCTCGACTTCATGGGGACCTAACCTAACCCTAATCCCAACCCAACCCTAACACTAACACTAAACCTCGAATGCGATTCTTTCATGTATTTTACCTGGAAAGATAGAATAGCCTGACTGAAAAGGTCATACCCCTCCTAAGCACAATGTTGCACTGTGAATTCATTGGATACATCCATTTTCCGCTTCGACTTCATGGGGACCTAACCCTAACCCTAACCCTAATCCCAACCCTAACCCTAACCCTAACACTAAACCTCGAATGCGATTCTTCCATGTATTTTACCTGGAAAGATAGAATAGTCTGACTGAAAAGGTCATACCCCTCCTAAGCACAATGTTGCACTGTGAATTCATTGGAGACATCCATTTTCGCTTGACTTCATGGGGACCTAACCTAACCCTAACCCTAACCCTATAACCCTCCTAAGCATAATGTTGCCTGTGATTCATTCGACTTCATTTTCCGCCCGACTTCATGGACCTAACCTACCTAACCCTCCCAACCTAACCCTAATAACCCTCCTAAGCATAATGTTGCTGTAATTCATTGGAGACATCCATTTTCTCTTCGACTTCATGGGGACCTACCTAAACCCTAACCCACCTACCTAACCCTATCCCTCCTAAGCATAATGTTGCTGTGAATTCATTGGCGACGTTCATTTTCCGCCTCGACTTCATGGGGACCTAACCCTAACCCTAATCCCAACCCTAACCCTAACACTAAACCTCGAATGCGATTCTTCCATGTATTTTACCTGGAAAGATAGAATAGCCTGACTGAAAAGGTCATACCCTCCTAAGCACAATGTTGCACTGTGAATTCATTGGAGACATCCATTTTCCGCTTCGACTTCATGGGGACCTAACCCTAACCCTAACCTAACCCTAACCCTATCCCTCCTAAGCATAATGTTGCGCTGTGAATTCATTGGCGACGTTCATTTTCTCCTCGACTTCATGGGGACCTAACCCTACCTAACCCTAACCCTAACCCTAACCCTAACCCTATCCCTCCTAAGCATAATGTTGTGCTGTCAATTCATTGCAGACATCCATTTTCTGCTTCGACTTCATGGGGACCTAACCCTACCTAACCAACCCTAACCTAACCTACTATCTTCTTCCTGAAGTGACCTACTAACCCTCCCTCTAAGCAAATGTTGTGCTGTGAATTCATTGGCGACGTTCATTTTCCGCTTCGACTTCATGGGGACCTAACCCTAACCCTAATCCCAACCCTAACCCTAACACTAAACCTCGAATACGATTCTTCCATGTATTTTACCTGGAAAGATAGAATAGCCTGACTGAAAAGGTCATACCCTCCTAAGCAAAATGTTGCACTGTGAATTCATTGGAGACATCCATTTTCCGCTTCGACTTCATGGGGACCTAACCCTAACCCTACCTACCTAACCCTAAACCCTATCCCTCCTAAGCATAATGTTGCGCTGTGAATTCATTGGCGACATTCATTTTCCGCCTCGACTTCATGGGGACCTAAACCTACCCTAACCCTAACCCAAATCCCAACCCTAACCCTAACCCTATCCCTCCTAAGCATAATGTTGTACTGTCAATTCATTGCAGACATCCATTTTCATCTTTGACTTC